>NC_056740.1:287883967-288158967 GCF_019279795.1 Protopterus annectens
CTGTTTACTAATGTAGTCCATCGCCAGTATGAACAGTAGTGGGCTCAGTGCTGAACCCTGATGCACACCACTTCCTACTTGGAACCCCTCTGTAAGACAGAACACTGTTCATACTTGAATCATTGGGTTCTTGTACATATCCTGCACTAATTCTTCCACTGTTTCTGTAACTTCACCCCACCACAGGACTGCCCAAATAAGCTTTCTTGAAACCTTATCATATGCCTTCTCTGAGTCTAGGAATGCCCAGTTGGACTCTTTTCTCATTTCTAGCTTTTTCTCAAGTATCATTGAGTTGGTTGTGTGGCATCCTCATCCGAATCCAAACTGCTGATCTCCCATCTTACTTTCTACTACCTTGTGTAATCATTTATTAATCACCCTGTCCATAACTTCCATGCAGTGTGACAGGGGGTTGATACCTCTGTACTGTCCCCTTTGTTCTTGAGCATTTGCACTAGTATGCTTATTCTCCAGTCATTTGGGATATGTCTTTCTCTCCACACTGCTATTAGTACCCTCAGGAGCCATTTCTCCCCTATCCCACCCAGCATATTTATCAGATCTGCTGTGACATCATCTCAGCCTGCCGCTTTCCCTAACTTCATTTTCTTTAGTGCTGCTCTTACTTCTTCTAGGGTGGGGTCCTCTTCTTCTCTCATTGTAGGCTGTTTCTGGGACAGTACAGCTTCTGTGGGTTTTATTCATTTAGAAGTTGCTGGAAGTACTCCTTCCATCTGCCTTTGATGTCCTGTGGACTGGTGAGCAGGTTGTTGCTGGCACCGGGGGTATCTGACTATCTTCTTTATCTTTCTGTCTTTGCCTTGCAACCTGATAGTTTATTTGTACCACCTACTGTCACTTTCCAGAAACTGGTTGAGTACTTCTGATTCCTTGTTCTTTGCTATTGCAACACCTCTTTTAGCCTCTTTGTTAGCCAGTCAGTATTTCTTCCTAGCCTGGCCTATCTTTTCTATCTCCCACTTTCTCCTGCACTCCTTTCTTTTGATGACTTCCTGGACTTCTGCATCCCACCGCCAGCTTTTCTTATGTGCCTTATTTCCATACCTGGCTCAACTGCATATCTGTTCAGGAGCCCTTTTGCATGCTATTTTGACGCATTGCCATTCTTCATCAACTCCATCTATTTCTTCTTCTTCTTGAGGTGCTAGAACCCTGACTAATTCCTAGAACTTCTGTGTTTTCTCTCCAGTCAACTTCCAGGTCTTCAGCCTTGTCTCTGTTGACTTTAGAGCTTCGCAGACCACTGCTTTAGCTGATTGTGGCAACCAATGGTTTATACTGTGGGCCAACTGTTTCAGTGGGGATGACTTTGCAATGAGCAATGTCAATCCCCCTTCCTTACTAAGAGGAAGTCTACCTGAGCTGCATGTTGGCCACTTTTGTTTGTGATCTTGTGACTGTCTCTCTTTCTGAACCAAGTGTTGGCTACCATTAAGCCATTTGCCAAGCAGAAGTCTAGAATGGCCTCTCCTCCTTTATTCCTTACAAGAGGGTCTAACACCAACAAATGACAAGTACCAAAGTCAAGGACTAAAACTCAATGCCAACAAATGCATCATAGTGCATTTTGGGAAAACTGCCACCCAGGTTAATTACTATATTGATAAGACACCCCTAAGAAGTAAGCTGGTTGTCGGGGATCTGGGAACATATGTAGACCGTAATCAGGCCTTGGGCCAAGTCGTGGCCAAGGTAGTAAGAAAATCCTTCTATGTCACCCGACTTATAAGTAAGGGCATGGCATCCAGGTCCAAGGAAGTCATAGTGCTGCTTTATTTGGCCCTTATCAGACCCATTACTGAACATAATGCCTCCTTTGGCATGTACCTGACCAGACTTATGCAATAGTTGGAACTCCCACAAAGGTTGTTTACCAGGACAATGCAGGGTATAAACACACTGTCCTATACAGATCACCTTAAGACATTGTCTCTATACTCTGGCTCCTATAGATTACTGAGAGGCAATATATGCCTGGCATACAAGGAATTCTGAGATCCAGCTCTGATGGACCTTTTGCACATCCACAAAATGAACTGCATCAGAACCACTAGATCTAAACTTTTAAAGTTTGCATGTGACATAAATAAGACATTTTATCTAGACAAATATGTGTCTCAGAAGATCCCCATGCTCTGGAACAGGCTCCCCATCCATGTGAAGCAGAATGCATCCCTAACCCTATTTGTCTGTCCCCCATGTCTCTGATGGACAGTGGCAGACAGTATAACCCCACATAACCTGTAGAAACGTCCTAACTAACATACGCCCTCCTAATAAACCAATGATACATAAAGACATAATTGGGTTGGATTGCATGGCTAGACTTATAAAGGCCCTGGTGGTCATTATCCTTGTATATATCTATGAACCTATGAACCTATAAGTGATGTGTTCACAGTAAGTGAAGTATTTTCCTAAAGTAGGAATAGCATTTGGGTACAAGAAGGGCTATGCAGTTGAAATTAATCCATGTTAAATGCATATTACCAGGAAAAGTGTACACATAAACTTAGGTGAACAAATAGCTAGTCTAGATAAGTATTGCTATTCTTGTGTTATTTATTTGTCATTGTTCCTAATTTTGGATATGCTACATGTGAAGGAATATAAGCTATGCTGTACACCTTATGGAGTATACAACTAAGATGCAGTATGTATTGTGCACAGTTTTAATAAAGTACTTCTGTTTTTTTTTTTTGTTTGTTTTTGTTAAGAAATTTAGTTTCTGAAAGTTTTGAAGTCTGAAACTCAAATGTATGCCATTATTTAGTGACTTTAATCCTCAGATCATCTCAGTGATTTGATAGAACACCACAAATTTTATGAGGAACTGACCAAACGCATGAGCTAAAAATCTGGACATTCTGCAAAAATCTGGACAGTTGAGAAGTATGCATCCCCGCGTCTAATAAATAAAACATATTTAAACATCAATCAAGGTCTATTAAAGCACCAGTCAAAAAAAATAGATTAATACATATTAAATTATCTGATTATAACATGACAATTCACATTTTGCTTTATACCAGACTGACTTATAGTATTATACTTTTGTGTACAGTGCATTTCTTTATACGTCAAAATATTTTTTGCGTTATCATCTATCCTATCAACATTTTTATAAATATATACTAGTCCAGATTTTATTTTAATATATGCTGTATAAAGGTATGTATTAAAATGCTGAGCCAAAGTGCTGTCCATATTTCTATTTTAATGTTTTTACAAAGTTCCTTAAGTCTTTTTCACAACTTCCTCTTAGTTTTTGCCAAAATAGACTGATGAAGTCACAGCCCTAGTGGCACTGGAAGTGATGAAAGCACATAATATTCTGTTTTTTGATTGTCTACATCCTATTGTGTTTTGTGATTTCACTGAAGATCTTTAATAAATCATTGGTGGACTATTACACATCATCTGGTTTCCTCCCATTGCAAGTGGTTGGTGATTTTTTGCTTGTTTTTGTACTTTTGTACATGGTGGGAGTTAGGTGACATTGTTTTAACTATAAGAGTTAATACTGCATAACCTAATTCTATATTTGTTTATTTTAATGTTATGAGGAAGTGTGGGTGAGTGGTCTATGGAGATTGATTTAGGCTCCATCCTCTCTGGAGGCATGGGTTGGAATCCCACCACTGACAATTTAAGTAGATGTGAATGACTTGAGACATATCTGTCTGGGCTATTTAAAGAGAGACATGACTGAGCTCTCGGACATTGTGTCTCAGGCAGGTATGTCCCTAGCCTTAAGCAGCATTTTATCTTCACCTAGAATGATGCCTCAATACAAACAGAAAATGATTGGCTTCAATAATTGTCTTAGCTTCTGGTGTCATTCTAAGGGGATCCACTATCTATCAGCCTGGGATGACATGGTCAACAGACCTTGATGCTTTGCCAGAGATGGTCTTCATCTGTCAACCCTGGGATTTTGGCTACTGGCTAAGGCTCTTGCCACCCCCATAGTGTCTTTTTAGGCAGTGTCTCAAGAACAAAATTCCCAGTGTAAAAGCTCCAGCTAAAAACAACCTCAAGGTTATGCTGCTAAATGCTAGGAGTCTCAACATGAAATGGAGCTCACTGGAATCTGCAGATATTTGTGCAGTCACGGAGAACTAATTCAAGGCTATGGAGAGCACCCCAGCTATACTGGTTACACCTCCTTCCACATGTTCAAGCCTCAAACTGAAGGTGTGAAAACTAAGGTAGGCAGTGTATCAATATTCATTAAAGATAAATACACTTCCAGATTGGTTAAACAGTGACTCCCTGAAGACACTTCAGGTGCTATTAACTGTTGGTAGGACATCTGTTCAAGTCCTTGCCAGCTACAGGACCCCCTCCATAAATTAGGACACCCACTCTTCCTATTTGGATCTACTTGACCTTTTCTGCAATTGGAGCTACTTTTGGCTTCTGCTCTTACATCCTCATTTCTTCATCTGTCCCACAGTGTGCATCCTACCTCCCATCTCAGGCACTTCATCTCCATCACCTCTAGCTTCACCAACTGATTTGTCTTTACTGCCCAGGTTTCTGTACCATATAGTAGTACTGGTCACACTACAGTTTTGTACACCTTACTTTTCAGCTTCTATAGCATTCTTCTGATACATCCAAACACCATGGTTTTGGGCGATTTTAACTACCCATCCATTGACTGGGTAAATTATTCATGCTCAAACTCATTTGCCCAAAGATTCCTCAACTTCCTTAACTCCAGTGCCCTGGACAAACTGGTTGACTCCCCTCAAGGGGTGCCAACATCCTGGATCTGGTGCTCACCAATATATAGGGGACCACTGTAGCACCCCCACTGTGAAGTCCTCCCTGGTGAGATCTGACAACAAATCAGTCTCATTCAAAGTTACTATCATACCTAACCCTACCCCAGCAGCAACTAAACTAAAAAACTTCTTCAAAGCAGATTATAACCTTTTACAGGATGGTATAAATAACTTGACTGTACTTCCTCCCTCAGATAGAACTGGCAACTATGCTGAGCGCTACACCAAAGCTTTATACAAACACCTATATTACTGCATTGACTCAGTTGTACCTGACAGGACCAAAACAAGCTCCTCAAGGAAGAGCAAACCTGCCTGGAAGACAACTGCCATTAACAGGTTTTACAATAAAAGGAAGAAATTGCTGTCTAAGTGTAAGAGGAAGTGAACCTTCCTAAACTAGAAAAACTCCCTCCTCAGCTTAAACAAGCAAAAAAGACTTCTTGTGAAGTCTTCCAAATCAAACTACGAGTCCAAATTAGCTTCCTCAACAAAGGACAACTACAAGACATTCTATAGTTAGATCTATAATCTAAAAGGAAAGGCCCAGAGCTGTGCAGAACTGGTAGTTAATGATATCACATATACTGAGCATGTGGACTAACTTGTTGGCTGACAGGTTCTGTGAAAACTTCACTCCCCTGTCCTCACCACACGTACCCCATGACATCCCTACAACCTGTCCCCTACCTTGTATCTCTAAAAAGCAAGTCATAAATGCCCCCTCTAAGGCCAAGAACACAGCATCTATGGGACCTGATAACATCTCAGGCTGAGTCCTACATGGCTCCAACATGAATTAGCAACACCACTGGTTACTCTTTACAGTCATAGTCTAAGCACCTGCTACATACCAGCTGAATGGAAAACAGCTACTGTTATTCCCTTGTACAAAGGTGGTGCTTCCATTGACCCCAGGAACTATAGACCTATTAGCCTGACTAGCCTTATTTGCAAGGCCATGAAGCTAATCATCATGGACCTTATCAACAAAGATATAGTTAATCTCCAAACACTTGACCCTATTCAGTTTGGATTTGTCAAAGGGAGATCATGCCTGTTAAACCTGGTGGACTTCTTCAAGACAGTCACCAAGGCCCTGGATGAGGGGAAATCTGTACATACAGCCTACCTGGACTTAACCAAGGCATTTGACACTATCCCCCAGTCAGGCATCATTGAAAAACTCACCCAACTAGGCATCAACCCTTATATCATCAGATGGGTCTCTAACTGGCTCACTGATAGAACTCATATAGTCAAAATAGAGGAATCCACCTCCAACAGCAGACTTGTAACCAGTGGTGTTCCACAGGGATCAGTCCTGGGACCGCTAGTCTTTGGAATCTACTTTTCAGAAGTACAAGCAAAAATTACAGGTCTCTGGCTGACAAAGTTTGCTGATGACTGCAAAGTGGGAGTGGTCATAGAATCTCCAAATGATGTCAACATCCTACAAGAGGGTCTTACACAAAGAAATGAATGGTGCCAAAGTCATGGCCTTAAACCAATGCAAAAAGTGCATGATCATTCCTTTTGGTAAAAGCGATGTTCTTGCTAACCACCACATAAATAGCAACACTTTAAGTATGCACTCAGTGGTGAGAGACCTGGACACACAGGTTGACAGCAACCTTATCTTTGACCACCATGTCTCCACAGTGGTAAGAAGGGCATTCCATATTCCTCATCTCATAAGTAAGGGCATTATCTCCAGAAGAAAATAAGTTATTACTTCCCTGTACTCTACCCTCATCAAGCCAGTAATTGCGTACAGTGCCCCTTTTGGTATGCACCTTTTTAAGCACCTGCAGCAATTGGAGAAACCAGAAAGGTTCCTCAGAAGGAAAATTCAGGTTCTTCACTATCTGTCCTATGGGGATCATCTGAAATCACTGTTACTTTATTCTGTTTCATACAGACTACTCAGAGGTGATCTCTGCCTTGCATATAAGGCAATCTCTGACCCTGCAATATCGGAAATGCTCCATATCTGAAAGTTAAATGGTACACAGGTAACTTGCTCTAAAGACTTTAAGCTGGTATCTGATATTAATAAAACCTGCTGGAGGGACAGATTTGTGTCCCAGAGGTTACCACACCTTTGGAACAGACTTCCACTTCATGTCAAACAGGAAACTTCATTGGCCCTCTTCAAACGCAATCTGGACGATTAGTTGAGTGACCATAAATTCACCCTGGGGGTTCCACCTGTGTCCCTCTTGGATAGGGGCAATAGGTGCTGATCATGGAAATAAGGGTAAGAACTTGGCTAGGCTTCTAAGGGCCCTAGGGCCATTAGCCTAGTAACTTTCTATGATCCTATGATCTTAAATTTAACTTACATATATACACACACACACACACATATATATATATATATATATATATATATATATATATATATATATATATATATGGGTCTACTTTAAAACACCGACACGCAAAACATTGACGATGAGAACACTGAGACTGGAAGATTGACAACTGAGATGACTGACAGTTTAAAAGCACGAAACTTCACATGCCCAACAATCAACAAAACAAAACAAATACCTTTTCTGAAAAACACACACACAACACAAGCACAAAAAAGCATACAAACCTACACTAAACCTTACATAAACAACTATCTATGCACTAACCTTAACCCAAACCCTAACCCTAAGGTCTGTCATTATTGCATACTCACCTGACCCACGTCCTAACCCTAACTCACTTAACCCACCCCTAACCCTAAAGTCTGTCACTATCGCACACTTACCTTACCCGCACCCTAACCCTAACTCACTTAACCCACCCCAACCCTAAAGTCTGTCACTATCGCACACTTACCTTAACATATCGGTGTTCTCAGCGTCGGACTTTTAAACTGTCGGTCATCTCAGTTGTTGATCTTCTGGTCTTGGTGTTCTCATCATCGGTGTTTTGCATGTTAGTGTTTTAAAGTAGACCCATGTGTATATATATATATATATATATATATATATATATATATATATATATATATATATATATCTATAGAGAGAGAGAGAGAGAAAGGGAGCTATATATATAGATATGTAGATATATATGTATATATACATATATATATATATATATATATATATACACACACACACACACACACACACACACACACACACACACACACACACACACACACACATACACATGACAGTGGACATATATATCTAGCACATTCTTCTTAATTTGCAAAAAAAGACATTTGAAATGTCAATAGACTAACATAACAATAATATTTTGACAAGTGCTTCAGCTACATGGCTTTTGAATGTCCCTGACTTTTACTTTTTGCAATTCTTTATTAAGGCAATCAGGTCAATAAAGCCAAACTCTAACTGGTGTAGACTGTTTCTCCATTTCTATGGGCTTAACATTCAAGTAAAACTAGATAGTTTGGCCATTATCTAAAATAATGAACTTTAAACAAAGTCTTATGTTCTTAACATAAGGGTGTTCAAAAAATGTAGCAGATACACTTGTGTGTCTTTGAGAGATATTTGCATATTTCCCAAGTAACCTCTGTCAAAGAAGGTTTATGGAATTACACACAAAGAAGTTTCTAGTTTGCCAGGATCTTTTGATATTTTTGCTGTGAGGCAATCCTATGTGACCAATTTACTTGCTGTTTTGTTTGTTATTTTTTAAACACTTTTATTGAATTACCACTCGTGATACAGGCAAACCTAAATTTATGTAAAAATTAATCAAACCATATGAACAAGTTCACTTTTATAAACATTATACATCACATATATTGTTCTGTAAAATATGATCAAACCATCATCACATTAATTGTTCAAATACTGCCTTCTTTTAAACTTCATTCTTCCTCAAAAACACTTTTTTCTGCATGTATTGTTCTCACAATTTCCATTTTTTCTATGTAATTTATTCCTACCCTTTTCTAAAGATCCCACTGCATGTTCTTTTATCTCTGTTACAATATTCATGATGGTTTACATTTTGATTTCCATTTTCTAGTAATTGCTTTTTTGGCAGACACCAGAATTAAACTTAGCAATGCCTTACTATGATTCGGCAATGCAGATCCTGTATCCCAGTTCAAAAAAGTAATTTCCTTAATTACACTCATTTGCTGATCCAGTATTCCTGATGGAGTACTCTGTAGGTAATTTTTAAAGTCTGCCAACCTCAATGTGGTAAATCAAATCCCGCCTATAAGTAATATTCCCTGCTCAAAGATGATTATTAATTCCAAAAATTGTTCAAGCTCCATAATAGCAGCTTTAGGTAAAATGGCAATGCCAGCATAATCATCATCCATTGTCAGTAGTGCCTTACTACCACAAATCTGCCTTTATTTGCTTTTTTTCATCTTCTTTCACTATTGGAGCTCCTTTAGCAATTAATATAAGTACTCCTCTTTTCCTTTGTCCGTGATATTCTGCTGAATATTCTTTCTTTATCAAATTCTCATGTTCATTTCTTTCCAAAGTGTTTCCTATGGCATTGCTATTTGCACTTTGCATTTCATAATATAATTAACTATTATTTGCTTTTTGTCTAAATCTGTGAGACCACTCACATTCCAATATAACATGGAAAATCTTGCCATTATGATAAGAAGTCATTATCCCCATCTATTATATATGCCAGATTTTTAAATGTCTATTTCCAGCTTTTGTGATACATGCACCCATTAATATTTGTCAGGTAAATCCAATCCTTTATACATTTTTTTCTTACCATCCGCTTTGGAACCTATGTCATAATTTACAAGACCTTTTGTTTTAATGAAAACCCTCAAAACACATGCCCAGAACACCCAAATAACCTGTTACCTTTATACAAACAGTAAAGTAAAGCAGAACAACTGTAAACCATGTACAAGTTCAATCCAAATCCATATTTATTGTAGCAAGTTAAAACTTTCACAGCAAAATAGCTTCCACAGGCAAATCTAGAATCACAATTCAAACCTTTAGTGTAAATACTAGAACACTGGTCACACAAGTAAAATACATGAGTAAAATACTGGTTAGGTATTACAGACATCACCTGATCAGTGTTTTACTCATGTGATCAGTGTTCTAGTATTTAAACTGTAGGTTTGAAATGTGATTCTAGATTTGCTTGAGGAAGCCATTTTGTGGTGAAAATTTTAACTTGCAACAATAACTTTGTATTTGGATTGAACTTGTACTTGGTTACAGTGGTTCTGTTTTACTTCACTCTTTGGTTATTTTGGTTAATTTGCCTTTACTCCAGCTGTTTTACTTTTGATTTTTTAACTTTATACAAATACACAGAGAGCTATGTACATATTCAGTAACAAAGTTTATTCCTTCTAATAGGAACAATAGTCCAAAATATACAGCTGGTAATACAGGCCTTAATTAATCTAAAACTGAGGTTATCCATGCTAAGACACATGTTATTGCCTGTGCTTCTACTTACACTAATTTCTGTCTGTTCTTTTTGTATCTTTATTCCACTCCCAGATGTGAAAACAACTTGCATGCTTTCAGAAAGCATTAACTTCAGCCTTGAAGAAACCATTGTTCTTTCTTTTTATTGCCATACTAGCAGCTTGTATCCATGAAAATGTAAAAAAAAATGTAGTCCTCAGCTGCAGACTTCTAAAGACAAGTTGAAACATGTTTTTCTAAAGGAAATCTTTTCATTACATTCAGCGTTCCCTTATTCAGTTGCTTCCACTTAAAATGTCTTATTCGATTAAATCAAGGGTCCTAATTCAGACATTCACATTTGCAACAGTAACAGAAATCATATCAGCTTTATATAAATTATGATCTGTGTACTTTTACACCACTACCCCACCTTAACAACCAAAGCTTACAGCCTATTAACTTAAACATGCTTTTGTATAGCTTTTTTGCATTGTAAAAACCTATATTTGTTAATACCTTAAAGAAGAAAGAAAGATAAAAAGGTATTTGTTTACTTTAGTAACTTTATCACATACAAGAACAACTAAAAACACTTTACTATAAAACATGCTATTTATGTCAGGAATAGTTTCATAGAAATACTGTTAAGAATGGATGGTGCAGTGGTGTAGTGGTTAGTGTTATTGCCTCACAGCAAGAAGTTCTCTGGTTCAATTCTCAACTGAGATGCCTTCTGTATTGAGTCTGCATGTCCTCATTATGTTTGTGTGGGTTTCCTTCTACATTCCAAAGACATGCAGTTGGTGGTTGGCCATGAGTGTGTGGTGCACCCTCTGCAAAGTGTTGGGCCTTGGGCTAGCAATCCAGTCCCATGAAACCTGTACTTGCTATGGAAATGAGTACTGAAGGGCATTTGCTGCCTGATATATGCATGAGAGCATATCCAGGACTGTTAAGTACAGAAATTGTTTTATACAGTCACATTTTTCATTTCACTTCCCCTGCCTTCAGTATCCTTCCAAACATTAATAACATGAAGTGTGACAAATTCCTTTCAGTTCACCACATGTTTAACAAAGTAAGCAGATGTCCACTCTCTCCACTTTTTTATAGAGCCGTATTTCACACATGCAAGTTATGCTTTGCAGTCTCACATTTATTCACTAATTTCTGTCTTGTTTTTCTATTTCTTGTTCATCTGCATTTCCACATTCTGGTTCAATTCCAAGACACTCCAGATTCTTTTAGTCAACTCTTGTGCTCTTCCCTGACTCTCAAGCATTTTCCTTTGGAACAGTGGAAATGATTTCAGTGGTAAAATCTCTCTGTGTGCTTTATTTTCTGAAGAATGAAAAGCAGTGTCTCTTTTTGCTTGATGGCTCACTTTTTGTTGGACAGACTTTTGTATTTCCCTCTTAGCCTGTTCTGCATCAAAAAATGACTTTGATCTTCAAGGAAAAAATATTCTGATGACAAATGGATACAGCAGCTTGAATCGCACACCTGCCTCTTGATATTCCCTGATTACTGGAATAACTTTGTTTCTATTCTAGCTGTGTGCAGTGATTAATCATTTTCCACTAACACTCTACTGCCTCCAAATTTTAATACTTTGCCCTTTTGCCACAGTTTTGTCAGGCTCAACTCTTTCTGCTAATAGGTTTGTAGCTTTACGAATACAGGTCTTGGTTGCTTTCTCATGGACAGATTTGGAGAATACACACAGTGTGCCCTTTCAATTAACAGTTCCTGCTGTGGAATACCAGTCCAGTGCTTATTTGCTTCCATAAAATTAATACAGTCTGTTCCTTCTAGTTTCTCTGGTACAGCAAAAAATCTCAGATTTACCATAAGTACTTTGTCCCCTAATTCTACCACTTTTTATTTTATTAATTAATTAATTCATTCATTCATTTATTTATTAATTAATTTATTTATTTATTGACATTTGTTTACTGGGAGAGCCCACTGGGCCACAGTGAGTCCATTTTCAGTAGGGGACCGGGGAGAAAAGCTCCAAGACAAAAACAAACAAAACACAGTATTAAAATATAATAGTTGCAATGAGACAATACAAAAAATAAGCTCCAAGACAGGAGACACATATACAGTATTAAAATACAATAGTTACAATGAGACAAATACAAAAGCAGATAATAAATACAGTGATTGCAATGAAGAACATCATAATAGGCAAGAATGCAGCAAAAATAACTGAAACAATTAGATGGAGGAGTCTGACATTACAAGTTCTAAGACACAAATGATTTAAAGGAGAATATAATACAAATCAGTATTGTAGAATTACAAAGTTCCAGTGGAAATTCAGGTAGGGGGAGGTTGAAAAGAAGAGTCATGGGTAGTAGAAGGATTCAGTAAAGATTATTACAATCAGTAGAAGTGTGGAGAGAAAAAAAATAGGCAAATTCTGGTGAAGGTGTAGAGCATGAGATGGAAGTTAGGAAACTTCAGGTAAAGCTATAGAATAGAGAGATGGCAAGGTTCTACAGGCAAGTGAGGATAGAGATGATGCTAGGTAATGAACAGGGCTAGAATTGTAATGGTGGGCAGCTGAGTCTGGAGGGGAGAAAAGGTTAGGTAATGGCTTTGTGAGTGGTAACATGTGGCTTTGTACAGTTACATATCCAGTTGGAGAGGAAATGATTATGTAGGGCGGATTTGAAGTTAGAAGGATGTTGTTCACTGCGAATAGAGGAAGGGAGGTTATTCCAAGATCTAGTCAAGGTCCAAGAGTAGAGTATTTTCCCAACAGGAAGGTTTGGTTTATGGATTTGGAGTAAGTGTTGGTGTTCTGAGCTTAGAGGGGAGTAGGAGACAAGTAGGGAGCTGAGGGCAGGGAAGTCTTGTGGTTCATAAATAAGTTTGTGTGAAGTGGTTAGTTGCAAGAGTAATAGTTAATGGGGGAATTCTAGCCATTGTAGTTTTCTTAATGGGTTAGAGTAATGGGAGGAGTGATGAACTACCTGTGGCAAATTTGGCAATCTTGTTGTAGCAAGATTCTAGTTTGGGTTTCAGGGAAGACTGTAGATTAATTAACCAGGGTGCACCATAGGTTAGTGAAGGTAGGATATTGGAGAGGGCTAAAGCTTATTTGGATGGTAAGGAGAGAAACTTGTTGTGTCTGTACAGAAGCCCTAGTTTTTTTATCGGTTTTATTAACATTGGATTGGATTTGTAGGTCGAACTTGAGGTTTTCGACTATTATGACTCCTAATAATTTGGTGCTAGTAACAAGTAAAATTTTATTGGAGTTTAGAGAGAGAGAATAATGAAATTTTCTTTGTTGAATGTTGTATTTCTTTTGGGGGTAAATAACATAAGCTTGTTTTTTTGGAGGTTTAGAGAGAGATGATGTTTGTGGAGCCAAGATTCTACTATACTGAATGCTGTTTTTGTCATTTGTTGAAGAGATGGAGGGTTGGGTGCAGAGCAAATGATAGTTGAATCATCTGCATACTGTACTAGGAAGGCATTTGGAATAGTTTGGTGCAGATTATTTATAAATAAATTAAATAGAAGGGGTCCTAAAATCGAGCCTTGTGGGATGCCTGTATGGTTATGTAGGTAAGGAGAGATAGAGTTTTGCCATTTAACAGCATGCTGCCTGTCTGAGAGATAGCTTTTAAACCAGTTAAGAGACTGAGAAGATAACCCTATAGAAGAGAGTTGAGACAGGAGAATGGTATGAGATATAGTATCCAAAGCTTTTGAGAGATCCAGAAAGAGAGCTGATGCTGTATGGTCACAGTCACAGGATTTGTTAATGATATCCAAGAAAGAGATCAAGGCAGTTGAAGTGCAATGCCCTGGATGGAATCCATGCTGGGTTGTAGCGAGGATGTTGTGGTTTAGAAGGTGATGGATGAGTTGTCTATGGACACATTTTTGAAACATCTCTTCTTGAACAGTTTCATATTCAGCCAGCCTTTTCTTCATTTTGTCCTGTATTTTTTACAGTTTTATCAGCTCACTTGAATATCTTTTTAAAGCTTCTTCCATTTTCCAACCTGCTTTTATTTGAGTTGATGGACTCCATCAGTGTTTCATTTAATTTAATCAGCTCTGAGAACATTTGACTTGTTTTTTTCTGTCTCTAGATTACTGGAAGCCATGTCTTGCACCAAAGCTGGAACGCGAACTGCTTTTTGCACTACAGCTGCAGAATTCTTCCCAGTCATTGTTTCCTCGTCACCTTTTCTAGTTGATTTTCTTTCAGGCTCTCTTAATTTCTTCTTTGTTGGCATCAAGACAGTGAACTTAATAGCCAGTAACTGAATTTAGTAAAAGTGACAGAGTTCCTGACCCTTGTCTTTCAGTTTATTTTTTCACACACGGAGATCTGAAGTTAAGCTTTTAATCAGTGTGTAACAATCTTGGAAACTGTTTTGTTCGTTACTGAGACATTCTGCAGTCACCCTAATGTTAAGGACATCAAGCTTTGATTAAGGTTTGAGTGTTTTTAGACAAATTATCTAGTTATACTGTACTAATGATCCAAGAAAAGAGCAACATTTGCCATGTCTACAGACTACAAACTGGGTTTTGGCTTTATTGATTTGAATACCTTAATAAAGACTAGCAAAAATAAGTCAGGAGCATTCATAAGTCATTCACCTGAAACACTTGTATTTCCTTAAGGGCTAATTTGCATATTTTTCATGGGCTCCTATCAAATGAGGTTTAAGGTATGACACTCAATAAAGTCTCTAGTTTGCCAGGATATTTCTGATGTTTTGCAAACTGGTATATGTGGAGATGTATCAAAATAATAATAACAATAACACACAATTTTATTTCATCTGTTTAATTTATATTGATCAGCACAACTTAGTATTGTAAGATGGATATGGTGAGCTCGTTGTTCAGATAAAATGTATGATTTTAATAAAATGATTTAGAAAAAAAAGACTTTCCAGTTATCAAAATATTCTAGTGATATCTTACTCTGATGACATGGTCACCTACAGGTCAGGTCTGTATCCTGCAAACATAAAAGACAAGCTACATGAAGACCTGATAACAACTGCAGGCTGGCTTAGAAAAAGAAACAAATCTTTAATTCAATAAAAGTCAAATCAATGAGCTTTGGCATAAACCAGAAAAGGCTCATGTTCCCAAAGACTGTCATGTTAGTAACCACAGTAAAACTTTTCTAGAGACGGCACAATCATTTAAAAATATGGATCTCTGGCTGGACCAGAACCTTCTCTTCTCTGTGTACATCAAATGAAAAGTATAATTCTGAGCATAGAAAATATTCCACTTTCTCCACCATTTCACCAGAGAAGCAATAGTTGCACTTTATCAATAATTACCATCACTTGCAAAAATAACCTATTTTTTGCAAGTCACCTCCAACTTAATCTAGTTCATTTTCCACGCCCTTAGATTAGAATATCATAGTTCACTATTTTAAAAAGTCAAATGGTTTCCGAAGAAGGAGCAATCCAAACTTCTGCTAAGTTTCCTCTGCGTCAATCTGGTTAAGCAGGAATAATTTGTTGTCAGACTAAAAATAAGAGAAACAATTTAACAATTTACATTCAAAACCCAATACTGCACCATTATTTTGGACCCACACATGCACAAAATTACACTATACTGACTTACTTCTTCTCAAAATTAAATCTAAAAATGTGAGAGTCCCTATTCCAACAGAAGAAATCCTAACAAGTACTCTGAATTGTTTTCTCCCTCACAGTTAGCTGTCAGCAGAACCTGGTACCTCTCTTAATTCATTAGGACTACATACCCTGATTAACTTCCCCCACACTCAATAAATTAGAGCTGGTGCTGATGAGGAGATCGACTCATTCCAGGACCACTTCATAATGCTTCCATGGGTTCTGCTTATAGATTCATAGATTAGTACTACGCTAACTGGCCTTGTGAGCCATTTTAAGCCTAGCCAATTATCCCTTGTGAGACTGAAATCCTGCACCTTGTGTTTGTAAGGCAAACACCTTAACCATTAGGCCACCCTCGTAACTTACTATCCTACTTTCCCCAGTTCCCTTCATACTCAGTTGTTATGCCTAATGGGCAGTTGTGCATCAATGATAAACTAACATATCATCTCACCTCTGCTGTAACACAGCCAATGTCACCCACCCTTTCATCATTACCGATAATGGCCTTCTAAGTGTCCCTGTCCTCCACCATGGTTCAAACATTAGGAGCATCCTGGTGAATGCCCTTTCTCCAAGCATAGATATCTCTCCCTTCTCGGCTAGTGCTTCAGATGCCTAAGCTGCTAATCAAATTTGGGTAACCTTGAAGATAGACACAGATTTTATCCCTGTATGTCACAGTATAGGCTGCAAATGGGTGTTCTGAATTGTGATACAAACTCAAAACCTACATACAAGAATCACAAAAAAATGTAACTGCCTCAATCCAAAGACTTAATTACCAATCCTAATTCATCAGACCTCACTACTTAGATTACTAATGTGCCACAAGCTAATGGCCAGCATTGGATTTTTTCTCTTTCATCACCCACTTTACGTTCTATAAAAATTATACCTGCCTAGAATTCTATCCTTTCTCTAGCTCATCAAATCCCTAATCCTTCAGACATGTCTTCTTCTTACAAGTAGGGGCTCATTAATCTGGTTATTCCCACCTATGATAATACCTATATTTGTCCCCACTATGGTGACCTGTATCATTTTTCAAATGTTGCAATCAAACCCTGATGTCTTCCTGTATTCTCAAAAAGAAAAAGATTGGTATGCAGCTGAAGGTTGAGTAGTCACATAAAAATGTAAATCTGTAAGAAAGAATGAGCTTGATGCACCATGGCAGGACTACATAGATAACTATTAATAAAACAGTATGAAAAAGCACATAAAACATTTTAATAAAACAATAAACTGGGGGAATGCTTTCTGTTTGAAAATAACTGCTTTTTTTAGATAAATATAAAACAGTGAAAAACACAACATACATATTTAAAACCCACAATGAAGTCCTTTCTATCAAGTCCATACTTAGAACATGTGGTCTGAGGCACTGACGTGATTTGTTAGTGTTTTATAAATGAAACACTGTTTTTATGAATGAATCTCATGCACATGTGATTTTATTCTTTTATTCTTACAAACTGATTGGTCAATGTGGGTTTTAAATATGTATGCTGTGTTTTTCACTGTCTGTAAAAATGGTTATGTTCACCACAAAAGTGCTCACCTATTTTATTGTTATATCAAAGTGGTTTATGTGCTTTTTTGTACTGTTTTATTAATGGTTATCTACTTGGTCTTGACATGGTGTGTCAAGATAGGTCTTCCTGTATTCTCCTAGGTGTTTTAACACTATATTATCTGTTTCCTCAATTTGTGCAGTCATTAGTATAAAGTTGTCTGCAAAGGGGCAGAATTGTGTATATCCTCCCCCATTTTGTTTTAAGCCTTCAAAATCCTTTCTTATTCTTCTTGATATGGTTTCCATTACCAGTAAGAAAGGGTGAGGTATGCTTGGCTTCATGGCATAGAGATATAAGGCTCTAACTCTGCCCCAGATGATCCATGTAGGTTTAGTGACATAAGAAGCTGGAAAAGCTGAGTGGAGGATGTGGAAGGAAGCAATCAATACTGGCTTGTCCATCTCATGGTGAACAAGGTGGCCTGGCCTAATGCATTGCTGACAAGAACAACAGGAGAATGGAGCCCAGCATGCAGCATGATGGGTCTAGGTAAGATATGCACTGTATAGTTGTGGGAGGGTCACTTGTCTGTGTAGCAGTGATTGTGGAAACAAGAGTATTTACATAGAGTGGTTATGGTGAGGGTAGAGAGCAACCTCATCTATATGACAGCTTACTCCCAACATGCAGCTTTTATCTCAGGGGGAATGAGTAGGTCTATGGGCTCTTCCCACCATATATAACCAAATGGTCCTTTAGATGTCACCTTGATTGAGGAATGAATGAGTTAACTCGTGTCTCTAAAGAAGAGTGAATGGCTTGCTTGGACACCAGAATGGAGGCTTGAAGATATAAAAAAAAAACAGAATAGTGAGGTGAGAGCAGATACCTTAAACTTGCCTCTTTGTTGATGCCTGCCTCTCTAGATAGCTCAACACTGATCTGTATTATTGCCTTTTATTTTGGTATAGCGTTTTTTCAACTTATAAACTGTCCTTACATTTTAAATTTTTCAAGATACTCCATAAATAGTGACAGTCTACTGAACTGAATACTTTTTTGATATCATACACACCATTCTCATATTTCCTTTCCATAAAACTTAGCAGGGCCCACCAATTATGTGCTAATATCCTCTGTTGATCAAAATATTCTCATCTCCCCCAATATTCATTTTGATATGACTTGTTCTATTCTTTTGGATAGAATTTTGTTAAAATCTTACTGAATGTATTTATGATTAATATGGGTCTAAAGGCTCCTGGTTCCATTACTTTTGTCTCCACTTTAAGAATTACCACCACTCTAGCCTTCCTCATCAGTGGATCTAACATTTGTTTATTTGCAATTTTGATTTAAAGACTTTTGTTAGTGCACATTTTACTTCTTTTTTGACAACTTTACAGTATTCTACCTGGTACCCATTGAATTTGATTATTGTGGCTTCTCTGAACCCATTTCTACATCTTGTGTGATGTCCTTGTTTATTGTTTGTCTGTCTTCCACCTTTATCTTCTCCTAGATCCACCCATATTCACTACCTCCACAACCTGTTTTGATCGAGCTGTATATTCCTACTTAGAAGCCCACTATTTCTTCCTTTATTTCATCTGTGCTCTCTAGTGTTCTTTCATAATTAACCCTTAATTATTTGATCTGTTTCTTTCTTATTCTTGAGTCTCCAAGTCATAATCCTTCCAGTTTTTCCCTCTCCTCAACAGAATTTTTTCATGTTGATTATTACTGTTCGTATTTTATGTGTTTTCAACAACTCCATTAAACAGTATCTTACTTCTTCTTTCTCTTCACATCTGGTACACCTTATGTATTTGTCCATTATCCTTGGCAACATCCTTACCTCTTCTTATTCTATCTATGCATCCCTTTCCTTTTGAACTTGCAATTCCTTCTTCTTGTACGGCCTACACCCTTATTGCTGTGTTTGTATTCAGCTCATCATTCTTTCCATAGCTCATTCATATCTCTTGCATTTCTTTTTCACTTTCTTGGCAATTTTTTGCTCCTTCTTCTCTTAAACTAGTTTCTGACCCTCTGTCATCCACATGGTCTCATTCCTCACCTCCTGTCCTTCACTGCTTAACCACCTGGCCTCATTCCACACCTCCTGTCCCTCACTGGTCATCCACCTGGCCTCATTCCACACCTCCTGTCTCTCACTGGTCATCCACCTGGCCTCATTCCACACCTCCTGTCCTTCACTGGTCATCCACTAGGTCTCATTCCATACCTCTTGTCCCACACTGGTCATCCACCTGGCCTCATTCCACACCTCCTGTCCCTCACTGGTAATCCACTAGATCTCATTCCACACCTCCTGTCCCACACTGGTCATCCACCTAGCCTCATTCCACACCTCCTGTCCTTCACTGGTCATCCACTAGGTCTCATTCCACACCTCCTGTCCCACACTGGTCATCCACCTGGCCTCATTCCATACCTCCTGTCCTTCACTGGTAATTGTTAGTTTAAATGGTGCATGTTCTAAGATTATTCTTGAACATATTTTTACTTCCTTCACTCTCTCCCAACCCTCTCTATTTTTTACTATAAATCAAGTTGCTCCACTTCCCTGGTCTCTTGCCTTCCTTGTAAAGGTATACTGATTCTCTTAATGCCATTCTCTGTGTATCTTTCATCACTTTTCTCTGTTTCCTTTTCCAACTAGTTCCTATTTGTTTTGTCCTTCCTCCTCTGGCTATATCTCCCATCAATTTTATAGTCAGTGTATAATTCTAACTTTCCCATGTCATCTATAGCCTTCTCTCTTTAAACTCCCCTTATCAGTATTCAAATAATTTCTTAAATACCATATCCTCTGTGACAGGTGCATACTGGTTGATTTTATGTGAGTAGATAATTCATCTTCATTCCTTAATTGTATTTGTCTGTTCCATTTGTACATCCGCTCTTCTGTTACACAATATGGCTGTCCCCTCTTCCCAGTTCTTTAAATACTGTCCACAACCACTATGCTAAATACTTTGTCAATTTGGTTTCCTGTTTCCTTGTATCCTTGAACTTGCTTCCAGTACTAGTACTATGTGCATTCCCTCTCTTGTGCACCATCCCTATAATATGTTCTCTTCACAACATTAGAAATGCATCTGCATTCCACATTATCAAGGTAATCTTCCTCTCTCCCTCTTCCTTTCCCCTCTTTCTCTCTCTCTCTCTTTATCCTCCCATTCTTGAGCTAGATGGACTCCCCTCTGCCGATCCCATGCTTTAGGACCCATAGTCTTTTGCCTAGTATGTCTTCAAAGTAGCTGTCTACAGTTGCAGATGCTCCAGTGTCTTTTTTTGGAAGGATGACCTTTCTCTTTTTGCATCATTCCCTACTGGAGAAGTCTTTACTTTACTCTTTCTCTTCCTTTGTTATTGTTTTGTCTGTCCTCCTTACTTCTTCTCTTCACTATTCTGTCCTGTATTTTTGAAGTGAAACCTCTTATGGGATGGTGTGAGAGTTCGGAGTGTAATGGAAAAGTGATACAGAAGTATGTAAATCAAACTCCACACTTAAGGGAGGAGTTTGACTTCCGTACTTCTACTTCAACTTTTTAAACACGCACACACACACACACACACACACACACACACACACACACACACACAACACACACACACAAAATGAAGAGTTAGAGTGAGCGAGCGATCTTACACGCACAGACACACACACAGAAACACACAGGCACACGCACACACACGCACACACACACACACACACACACACACACACACACACACACACACACACACACACACACACACACACACACACACACACCAACAATGAAGAGTGAAAGTAAGCCAGTGATCACACACACACACACACACACACACACACACACACACTGAAAGTGAATAGCAAGTGAGCAGTCTCACACACACACATACAGATGCACACACACACACACACACACACACACACACACACACACACACACACACACACACACACAGAGTGAAGAGTGAAAGTGGAAGAATGAGAGCGAGCGATTAATCCTTGGCAGCCACACGCACAAACGTGCACACACACACACACACACACACACACGCACACACACACACACACACACACACACACACACACACACACACACAGACACACACACACAGACACAGACATACAGACACACACGTGCACACGCACACACACGTATACACACACACACACACACACACACACACACACACACACACACACACACACACACACACACACACACACACACACACACACACACACACACACACACACACACACACACACACACACACACACACACACACACACACACACACACACACACACACACACACACACTACCACACACAGTGAGAGTGGAATGAGACCAGAAGAGTGAGCGATCCCTAGCAGTCAAACACTACCACACACAGTGAGAGTGGAATGAGACCAGAAGAGTGAGAGCGAGTGATCCCTAGCAGTCAAACACACACGTGCATGTACACATACATATACACACACACACACACACACACACTGACACTTCAAGAAAAAAAACCCAGTCACATAGCAAAGCCATGGCCTTCATTTCAGATAGCACTCCAGTCCATCTACTTCACTAAATTTTATCTTTTAGGCTGGGGTTCAAACAAGGAATTGACTTATGTAAGGGGCTGCATCAAGCAGTTTCTCCACACACAATTCCATAACCAAGGACTCCATCAGTCTTCAATTAACAGCCACACCACTAACCTCAGATTTCCTGGATTTGCAGGACCTTGGCTAAGGCTATTGATGTTCTATCTTGTAGCAACGGTCTAAGCCGAGAAGTCAAGGGATAGTTTTGGCACTGCAACAGCTCTACCTATAAGAAGGAATTGGTAGTGCAGTCAGTACATGGTGGGAAGCTAAACAACTTGCAATAGCAGACTCTCATATAGGTGAAGCTGCTCAGCCACCTTTGGGGAATCGTGTGTATGTGTGTGTAGCGGGGGGGGGGGTGGACCGCATGCACAAGTGGCAGAGAGAGTAAGGTAGTGTCAGAGACATCACTGAACTTCAGTGTTGATACCTTACACAGTTACCTATGTCTGCCAGACAGACAACTAAAGCAATGATCCATTCATATGCTGCTTCCTGTGCCTAGAATACAGGGTTTGAATCCTTCCACCTTTATTTGCCTGCTATTTGACTGAGCAAGCAGTCCCTGGGATGTGACAGTTGTTTCCAGTGGGCTCACCTGGTTAACAACAGCTAAAATAAATCAAATAAAAAATATATGCGTGGCCACCACACATGTTAGAAGTGAAACTTCTGTAATGAAGTGCAAAAATGTACTTATTTCGGAAACTGTGTGTGTATGTGTGTGTGTGTGTGTGTGTGTGTGTGTGTGTGTGTGTGTGTGTGTGTGTGTGTGTGTGTTCATTTTCACACTTCATTACAGAAGTTTCACTTCTAAGGCGCATGGCGGCCATGCACATATTTTTTAAATTATTATTATGTTTTATTCATACTTTGTTAAATGGGTAAGTGAACTGGTCTAGGTTCTTTTTCAGCCACAATCTGGGCTACTATAGCAAAGTCAATAAAAACGTAAGAAAAACACCTAAGAATACAAAGAAAAAAAACAATATTACCGCTAAGGGATTTGACAAAAATTGCATCTACAAAACATAGCAAAAGGGTGATAATGAAAAAGTAAAATACTAAATAACATTTATAATAATGTATACATTGCTAATGCTTAACTATACAATGTAGGGGAATTAAACTTTATTATAAATACACAATTGTATATACGAATATTGCACAGCTCACAGAGATGTAAGATGCTATTGGAATGGCTGGAGGGCTGATAATTGTATTTGCATCACTCTTGTTAGGAATATAGGCAAGTGACTACTGGGGGAATTGGTTTGGCATAATAGTTAAGGTCTTTACCTTATAGATACATGGTACAATTTAATTCTAGCCTCTTGTTATTAGCCAACCTTCTAACAGTTTGCAAACTGACAACCTAATATTCAATGAGACTAGAAATTGGCGTAATGGGAAGATATTAACCTTAGAGACAGATTCTCACCTTTAACGGGAAATTGGCTAGGCTTAAAATGGCCTGCATGGGCAGCTAGCCTAGTACTTAACTATGAACCTATGATAAGATACTATCCACATACATTTTTAAGCAGATTCGCTTAAAACGTTCTGTCTCCCTTTTCAACCACTTAATAGTGCTCACTTCCCAAATCAAGCAGGGCTGTACATAATATATCTGATGTAAATTTGTGTCTACTGATCCTTAAAGGTAATCAAAGTAGTATTTTGTTTGAAGTGCAGTGGGAACTGATTCTGTAGAACAGGAATACATTTAGATAGAAACCCATCTCTCCAGCAATTATGTGTTGATGTAGACTTAGTTCTCTAGTGCAAGTATTTGTAAAGTCCCTGGTTTTGCAAAGAAACAAAGATTGAATAGGACTGGACCTTTGATGGCTCCAAAAGGTCACATCAGAGCAGTCTGTAGACTACTGAGTATAAGAAGAGGTGTGCTAATCTATCAGGTTAGTTGAAGGAGTTAATGCCTTCAGTTTTCTTAGAAAGATACCTTTGGTGTGTTTCTAGCTGAACAATATGTTTTGATTTACACATACCAAAGGACACACTATATTCAATGATAGGTATGATAAGGGAAGGGTACAATGGCAGGATGACTTCTTTGGATCTGGAATATTTCCCTTGGAAATTAACTAGAATAGACAGAAGGATTTCTTGACTGTGGTAGAAACATAATAATCAAATGAGAAAGAACTGCCCACATAAATGCCCAGATCTCTTATGACTGTGTTTGTCTTGAGAAGTATCATTTATGACATTATGAGGTGAAAAAGACTTTTTTGCTGAATCTTACCTCACTGTACTTTGCAGCTTTTAACTTGAGACCACTGTCAGTACACTAAGGATATGCATGTTCCAGTCCTTACTGGAGCTGCTTATTATCAGTGGATGAATGGATAACAGTGCTCAGCTTGCAATCATCAGAGTCATCCAACCACACTTCTGGGACTGAATGTTTGCAAAATAAATGCCAAACAGGAGAAAACCAAGCACTGACTCCTGTAGTACCCCCACTAGCTTTAATTTTGCATTCAGAGAAGGTACCAGCAACTTTCACAACTTA
This sequence comes from Protopterus annectens, assembly GCF_019279795.1. Classification (NCBI taxonomy): domain Eukaryota; kingdom Metazoa; phylum Chordata; order Ceratodontiformes; family Protopteridae; genus Protopterus; species Protopterus annectens. The sequence goes on from NC_056740.1 coordinate 287,908,515, forward strand.
GGATCTGTCTGATATCCAATTTGCAATTTTTTAACAATACCATCATTAAGAATAGCATCAAAAGCCTTAGCCAGATCAAGATAAACAGTGTGGACTGACTGACCACAGTCCACAGCTTCTGCAACCTTTTCAAAGAAGCTTGCTAAGTTTAACAGACAGGACCTGTCCTTCACAAAACTGGACTGATTGTGGTCTAGATCAGTTATGTTGCCTGCATCTGCATGAATGAGTTCTGCTATGATACCTTCCTATTTGCATATAAGGCTGCTGAGGATGATGGACCTATAACTGCCTACATCTGTAGAGGTGTCAAAGTGGTATGGAGGAGTCACAGTATCTGCTCTCCAGGCATCAAGCACAAACCCTGTGGATAAGCTGAGGTTGAACATTTTACATAAAGGCTCAGGTAGTGCATACGTGGCACTGATGAGAATGCAGCCTGGTATGTTATCTAGTGTCAGTCAAACATTATTTTTAATCTTTGACAGGGGTTTTAAGACTTCTTTCAAGATGAATGCAAGGGAAATTAAATGTTCAGGGATACTGCAGCAACAGAGTGACTAGATGTGGTAAAGTTAGCACTAAATTTGTCTTATAATAAATTGGCTTTATCCTTGGGATTGGAATATCTGATATCATTAAATTAGGTTCAGTGCATTGTTGGAAATCATTCTTTAATTTCCAGACATAACTAAAGAAAGAGTGATCTTAAGCTCATATGTGAGTTTACATTTTCTAATAGCACTAAGTTCCTTGCTGACATTTTCATTGTGGTCCTCAGATAAAAGGACAGGGATTTCTTATAACTTTTCCTAGGTTCATAGGTTCATAGGTAGGTACTAGGCTATTGGCCCTAGTGCCTATATAAGCCTAGCCAAAAAGGTGCCCTGGTTTTGCCACCCAAAAAAATTATTTTCCTGTGCCCCTGTTGAGCAGAGCCACAGAGGTGATCACCGGGGTGAATTTCCTATTTCTCATCCAGTCATCAATATTTTTCTTGAAGAGTGCTAATGAGGAGCTCTGTTTGATATAGATAGGTAATTTGTTCCATAGTATGAGAAGTCTCTGGGAAAGGAATCTATCCCTCCAGCATGTTCTGTTTATTGTGGTGACAAGGTTTAGGTCCCTAGAGTGTGTAGCTTGGAGGGATTGGGATTTCTTTAAGTGGAGCATGTCCAACAGCTCTGTGTTTGACATAGCTTTGTATGTTAGGCAGAGATCATTTCTGAGTAGGCAATATGCAACGGAGTAAAGGTGGAGTTTTTTGAGAGGGTCTGCGTAGGACATCTGTTTGAGGCCGGTAATCCTCATTGTGAGGTATTTCTGCAGCCTTTCCAGTTGTTGTAAATGTCTTGTGTGGTACATACCAAAAGGGGCGTTGTACTCTATAATGGGTCTAATGAGTGATGAGTAGAGGGGAACAATGACCTCTTTTTTCCTAGATGAGAAACATTTTGTGATGAGGTGTGCCACGTAGAAGGATTTCCTGACTACTTTGACAATGTGATTATCAATTAAATGTATAACGAGCACAGCCTCCTGTCTCAAAGCAAAAAATGCACCAGCACGACACCAAAGAATAAAAGCACAAAGTTTAATCCAATAGGTAAAAAACACTCTTGCTGTTAAGCGCTTTCATCCACCAGGGACTTCTTCAGAACAATAAATGTAACTGCAACATACCTTAAATACAGTTTAAACAACACTTAATTAAAAAATTCAGCTCAGGTGTTTCCTATTAATAATATGAAATTTAAAGTGCTAGTGCCAAATTATGCCAGTGCATAAGGACAATCCTCCATAAAAACAACAGTTCAATTGATCATTAAAGTGTATAGTAAGAATAACTAGACAAACAAAAATCTATAACTTACGATTGTCTAAAACTGCTTTGATAGAGATGTGTTCATTGATACCAGGGTGAATGGAGGCGTTTAATTTGACCTGCCACCTCACCTCCTTTTCACTCACTAGTTTCTTAACATCCCCACCCCTAACATTAGATCTGACTACCTCTAAAATGCCAAAACTGAAATTTGAACAGTCCTTACTAGCTTTTAAATGCTTCCATAGAGCATTATTCTCATCCTGTTTCCTTATACTATACTGATGATCGTAGATCCTATTACGCAGACATCTAGTAGTTTTGCCTACATAGAAGCAGGGGCAGCGTGTACATACGGCTAAGTAAATCAGATTAAAAGATCTACAGTTCCCTTTATGAAAAAATACTTTAGTGTTGTTATAATTCTCTAAGGTGACTTCCTGCTTTGCCGTAATATATTGGCACTGCGAACATGTGCCACACCTAGTAGTCCCCCTCCTGTTATCCAACTTCGTCTGTTTATTCCCTAACAAGAATTTCAGGTTCAGACCATTCCTGTGTACAAACTGGGGCTCACTCCCCACTACGTCCCAAACCAGTTTGTCAGTTTTTAGTACCTTCCAATTTTTCCGAATGATATTTTTGATGTAGTTACTATGGGGTCCATATTGTATAATGCATGCTTTCCCATATCTATTCGTCGTGTCTGCATCACACATTTGAGCTGGTATATTGGTCAATGTACCCCCCCCCCAACAAAGGGGTATATCTAGTCCCCCATTGTTGCCGAACATATGTCCGTAGATCATTGATCATACTTTCAGGGTATCCTCTTTCCAAAAAAAATGTACCAATTTTAGCCAATTCCTCTTCCAAATCCCTACTGTCAGATGTCATCCTTGCAGCTCGAATAAACTGCCCTTTTACTATGTTCCTCTTTTGGGCCCAAGGATGACTACTGGTAAAATGTAGGTAGGAATTGCTAAATGTAGGTTTTCTAAAAATATTTGACTTAAATTTACCTTCATATAATGTAATTAGCACATCTAAATATGGGATACAAATCTTGTCCGAATTCATGGTAAATTTAAGATATTCACTACAGGAGTTTATGTAGTTAAAAAACTCATCTAACTCCCCCTTATTCCCTTTCCACACAAGAAAAATATCATCTAAAAAACGGTAGTAACACCCAATATGGTCCATCCATTGGGAACCAAAAATATACTCCTTCTCCCAGTTGTAAAGGACTAGGTTTGCGTATATTGGGGCGCAGGCTGCCCCCATCGCTACCCCTTTTGATTGTCTAAAGTACTTCCCCTCATAAAAGATGTAATTATGGGTTAGTACTGTCTCCATAAAGTCCACGATCACTAGTGTCCTGTCCCATGTGACCTGGCCTATCTCTTGTATACTATCCTGGAACCTTCTCAACCCTTCCTCATGGGGTATACTTGAGAAAAGGTCAATCACATCGATGGTTACCAACCATTCAGCTCCCTGGGATACCTGTGGTACCAACCTGCCCAAAAAATCCCAAGAGTCACGGACTAGGTGAGTGATACACCCAAGGCTGGGTTTTAACCACTTATCAATAACCTTCCCGAAAGGGAAAGTTTTGGATAAACTCCCGGAAATAATTGGTCAAAATGGTGGATCAACCAGGTCCTTATGGACCTTCGGGATACCAACAATAGTACCTATAATAGGGTGTTCCACTTTCAAATATTTACCCAAGTCCAAGTCAATGCTCCCTTCAAGTGTTAAATCATTAACTAAGGAGTCCACTCTACTATATCCTCGGTTCACTTCATTTAAAGAAGATAGCTCATATTTTCCTGAATTCATTAGTATATCAAACATTTTTTCCATATATAATTGCGAGGGGTATAATACTACCCCACCCCCTTTATCCGGTTTCATTATCCGGATATCCCTGTCCTCTTGTAACTTTTTTAACACAAAAAATTCTTTCTTAGATAAATTGTATTCCAAAATGTTGTTACCAGGACCATTATATTTGGTGAACTTGTATATCTCATCCACCACAAGTTTCTCAAAGGTATCTAATAAATTATTTAGGGGGGGGGTGTAAGAACTCCTGACTCTAAATTCCTTATTATTGTTAAACTTGGACCCACCAAATTTAACACTAAGGTTAAGTTTTCTGATGTATTTTTTAACATCAAGTATGTTTTCAACTATATTCATCCTACTGTGTGGGATGAATTTCATCCCTTTGGATAACATAGTAAAATGTTCTATAGTAAGTACTACATCAGTATAATTGTATATGTTGAAATTGTCATATGAGCTGACCACGTTGTTGACCCTAGTTATTTTGTTATTCGGGCCATTGGCACTCTTGGTAACAGCAGTAGCATGAAAGGTGTCTATCTCGTCACTCTCCCACCTATCCATTCTCCCTTTCCAGTCTGATGGTTCCTCACATTTTCGTCCCAGTCCTGTTCTTCCCATAAAAAATCATTAACCGAGGGTTTGTCCCTAAAATTCCTGTGTGAATATCCACCTCTACTATCACTCGTTCCCCTGTGGGTGTACCTATGATTGTCCACACCCTGCATCTTCTTTCCTTTAAATTTACTGTATTTATTATTAGTGTTATTATTTTTATAGTTGCTATCCACCTTGTCCCATCTGTAGGCCTCCCCTTTTTTATACTGCTCTAAATCCCTCAGAAGTTTATTGCACTTTCGATCAAATTGTTTAACCAGCACACCTGATACCCAGCTGAATTGGGAATCATACAACACCTCATTTTCACTAAACAATAAATCAGCTGTAATACAATTATTCATTTCCTCTAATTCTTGTAACAAGTTACAGATTCTGTTATCATTAGATTCAATGATGAATCGCATAAACGAAAAACCGAAACCATCAAAAATTTTATTACATTCTTTGATATGATTATCGTCTAAGACTATCCCCATGGGTACTTTAAAAAACCTTAAACCCATGGGGACAACGCCCTTATCCAAACAATGTTTTAAGTAATTGTTATCCAGCTGAATGCTTTTTAGAGTTTTTAGTTTGTTACCAAACAGTACAATGGTGTTTTTGAGGTTTGGTACGCTGTTATCAAGAAAGTCAGCGTTCCGACCCAGTCCTCCAGTAGAGTCTTTGTTAAATTCAAATTGTCCCTCTAAAAAAGTATTAAAATTAATACCTCTTTTGTCCGTTAATAATCTTGAAGGGACAATTGGTTTAGCGTTACCTCTTGGACACTCACTGGCGGAAAAGGCGTAGGTTTTCTTAGACGATAATCATATCAAAGAAAGTAATAAACTTTTTGATGGTTTCGGTTTTTCGTTTATGCGATTCATCATTGAATCTAATGATAACAGAATCTGTAACTTGTTACAAGAATTAGAGGAAATGAATAATTGTATTACAGCTGATTTATTGTTTAGTGAAAATGAGGTGTTGTATGATTCCCAATTCAGCTGGGTATCAGGTGTGCTGGTTAAACAATTTGATCGAAAGTGCAATAAACTTCTGAGGGATTTAGAGCAGTATAAGAAAGGGGAGGCCTACAGATGGGACAAGATGGATAGCAACTATAAAAATAATAACACTAATAATAAATACAGTAAATTTAAAGGAAAGAAGATGCAGGGTGTGGACAATCATAGGTACACCCACAGGGGAACGAGTGATAGTAGAGGTGGATATTCACACAGGAATTTTAGGGACAAACCCTCGGTTAATGATTTTTTATGGGAAGAACAGGACTGGGATGAAAATGTGAGGAACCATCAGACTGGAAAGGGAGAATGGATAGGTGGGAGAGTGACGAGATAGACACCTTTCATGCTACTGTTGTTACCAAGAGTGCCAATGGCCCGAATAACAAAATAACTAGGGTCAACAACGTGGTCAGCTCATATGACAATTTCAACATATACAATTATACTGATGTAGTACTTACTATAGAACATTTTACTATGTTATCCAAAGGGATGAAATTCATCCCACACAGTAGGATGAATATAGTTGAAAACATACTTGATGTTAAAAAATACATCAGAAAACTTAACCTTAGTGTTAAATTTGGTGGGTCCAAGTTTAACAATAATAAGGAATTTAGAGTCAGGAGTTCTTACACCCCTAAATAATTTATTAGATACCTTTGAGAAACTTGTGGTGGATGAGATATACAAGTTCACCAAATATAATGGTCCTGGTAACAACATTTTGGAATACAATTTATCTAAGAAAGAATTTTTTGTGTTAAAAAAGTTACAAGAGGACAGGGATATCCGGATAATGAAACCGGATAAAGGGGGTGGGGTAGTATTATACCCCTCGCAATTATATATGGAAAAAATGTTTGATATACTAATGAATTCAGGAAAATATGAGTTATCTTCTTTAAATGAAGTGAACCGAGGATATAGTAGAGTGGACTCCTTAGTTAATGATTTAACACTTGAAGGGAGCATTGACTTGGACTTGGGTAAATATTTGAAAGTGGAACACCCTATTATAGGTACTATTGTTGGTATCCCGAAGGTCCATAAGGACCTGGTTGATCCACCATTTTGACCAATTATTTCCGAGTTTATCCAAAACTTTCCTTTCGAAGGTTATTGATAAGTGGTTAAAACCCAGCCTTGGGTGTATCACTCACCTAGTCCGTGACTCTTGGGATTTTTTGGGCAGGTTGGTACCACAGGTATCCCAGGGAGCTGAATGGTTGGTAACCATCGATGTGATTGACCTTTTCTCAAGTATACCCCATGAGGAAGGGTTGAGAAGGTTCCAGGATAGTATACAAGAGATAGGCCAGGTCACATGGGACAGGACACTAGTGATCGTGGACTTTATGGAGACAGTACTAACCCATAATTACATCTTTTATGAGGGGAAGTACTTTAGACAATCAAAAGGGGTAGCGATGGGGGCAGCCTGCGCCCCAATATACGCAAACCTAGTCCTTTACAACTGGGAGAAGGAGTATATTTTTGGTTCCCAATGGATGGACCATATTGGGTGTTACTACCGTTTTTTAGATGATATTTTTCTTGTGTGGAAAGGGAATAAGGGGGAGTTAGATGAGTTTTTTAACTACATAAACTCCTGTAGTGAATATCTTAAATTTACCATGAATTCGGACAAGACTTGTATCCCATATTTAGATGTGCTGATTACATTATATGAAGGTAAATTTAAGTCAAATATTTTTAGAAAACCTACATTCAGCAATTCCTACCTACATTTTACCAGTAGTCATCCTTGGGCCCAAAAGAGGAACATAGTAAAAGGGCAGTTTATTCGAGCTGCAAGGATGACATCTGACAGTAGGGATTTGGGAGAGGAATTGGCAAAAATTGGTACATTTTTTCTGGAAAGAGGATACCCTGAAAGTATGATCAATGATCTACGGACATATGTTCGGCAACAATGGGGGACTAGATATACCCCTTTGTTGGGTGGGGGGGTACATTGACCAATATACCAGCTGAAATGAGTGATGCAGACACGACGAATAGGTATGGGAAAGCATGCATTATACAATATGGACCCCATAGTAACTACATCAAAAATATCATTCAGAAAAATTGGAAGGTACTAAAAACTGACAAACTGGTTTGGGACGTAGTGGGGAGTGAGCCCCAGTTTGTACACAGGAATGGTCTGAACCTGAAATTCTTGTTAGGGAATAAACAGACGAAGTTGGATAACAGGAGGGGGACTACTAGGTGTGGCACATGTTCGCAGTGCCAATATATTACGGCAAAGCAGGAAGTCACCTTAGAGAATTATAACAACACTAAAGTATTTTTTCAAAAAGGGAACTGTAGATCTTTTAATCTGATTTACTTAGCCGTATGTACACGCTGCCCCTGCTTCTATGTAGGCAAAACTACTAGATGTCTGCGTAATAGGATCTACGATCATCAGTATAGTATAAGGAAACAGGATGAGAATAATGCTCTATGGAAGCATTTAAAAGCTAGTAAGGACTGTTCAAATTTCAGTTTTGGCATTTTAGAGGTAGTCAGATCTAATGTTAGGGGTGGGGATGTTAAGAAACTAGTGAGTGAAAAGGAGGCGAGGTGGTCAAATTAAACGCCTCCATTCACCCTGGTATCAATGAACACATCTCTATCAAACCAGTTTTAGACAATCGTAAGTTATAGATTTTTGTTTGTCTAGTTATTCTTACTATACACTTTAATGATCAATTGAACTGTTGTTTTTATGGAGGATTGTCCTTATGCACTGGCATAATTTGGCACTAGCACTTTAAATTTCATATTATTAATAGGAAACACCTGAGCTGAATTTTTTAATTAAGTGTTGTTTAAACTGTATTTAAGGTATGTTGCAGTTACATTTATTGTTCTGAAGAAGTCCCTGGTGGATGAAAGCGCTTAACAGCAAGAGTGTTTTTTACCTATTGGATTAAACTTTGTGCTTTTATTCTTTGGTGTCGTGCTGGTGCATTTTTTGCTTTGAGACAGGAGGCTGTGCTCGTTATACATTTATTTGGTGGACTGTTCTCAGCTTGATTATTCTTTTTACTTAATGTGATTATCAAAGGAGAGACTAATGTCCACCTGTGTCCCAAGATCTCTTATCACACGTTCGGTGTTAAGTAGACTACCACCTATGTAGTAGCTCATGGTTACAGAGGCTTTACCAAAGGGGATGACAATGCACTTTTTGGCATTGAGCTTGAGGCCATGGCTTTGACACCAGGCATCTGTCTCAGTGAGGCCCTTTTGTAGGATGTCCACCTCGTTAGGAGTTTTGATTATGGCTCCTAGTTTGCAGCCATCTGTGAACTTCATTAGCCAAAGACCTTCTGTGTTAGCCTGTACTTCAGAAAAGTAGATGCCAAACAGGAGAGGACCCAGGACTGAACCCTTTGGTACTCCACTTGTTAATGGTCTGAAGTCAGATTTGGAGTCTGCTACTTTCACAGTGTGGGTTCTGTCAGTGAGCCAGTTGGCAACCCATCTTGTGACACAGAGATTTATACCTAGTTTGGTGAGTTTATCTATAATTCCAGAGTGTGGGATGGTGTCAAAAGCCTTGGCAAGATCTAGATAGGCTCATAGTTTTCCTTTTTGTTATACAGTTTATTAATATGAGAGTCTCACCTGAGATGTATATTCCTGAATTTACCATTATGTTTAGGGCAGATGGGTACTGACTTTTCTGTGCAGCTGTTTAGGTGCTAGTAAAAAGTCCGAGGTTAGTGTGTCAGCCCTCTCAGTTTGGTCCATTCACAGGGTGTTACTGGGAATTTTTTCACAGGTCTTTTAGAAGCTAAAGTAGGCTTCCCCTGGTGAAGTCCCAAAACAAGGTGTCATTTGTTGGTGGTATAGTACCTGTAGACCTGACAAAGAAGATGTCTTACTAGTGGTTATATTTAACAAGGGATGAGGAGATAGGAGGTGGGGTACAAGAGTATGTTTTGTTTAATATTTACCTCTACAATAGTGTGGAGCTAATTTCCATGAGCTTTTGGGGCATTGATTGGGAATATGCAATTAACAATGAAATAATGCTTGGATTTGTTAAGGGCAATTTTAGATGTTCAGATGTTCTAAGTGGTATTTCTGACAAATACAGATACTCTCCAACAGTCACCCAAAGTCCTGAAGACATGATATGAGCTAATCCCTGGTGTAGAGAGAGTGTTATCACTGCACTGAAACGCTGCCTCAATAACTATACCAATATGAATGTTTCTGAGTTGTAGAAAGGCCTCAGGTTCAGATATCTTTCTATTCCAACTCCCAGTAATGAGTAGTACTACCATGATGAGGTCTGAATTTGAGTTTGCTATGCAGGGATGTCCAGTATGTTAATTCTCCCTAAAAAAGATACTATAAAGGCAACAAAGGCTTTATCCAGTATGTAGAAGACATAGTACAAGAGGTAATAATAATAATAATAATAATAATAATAATAATAATAATAATAATAATAATAATAATAATAATAATACACATTTTTAACTGGGTATGTCCACCAGGCACATAATTTCTTTCCAGAGGCAACATGGGAGCAATGTCTGGCTAAGTGACTTGCTTAAGGTCAGACAGTAGGCAAATGAGGGATGAGACTCAAATCCTTTACCACAGCTCACAGCCTTGACTCCCTGCATCAACTGCCAGACATAACCATCCCTGGTGAAACAGGAGACATGCTGGATCTCCCCCAGAATGACACCAACTACTTATCCAATTTTTAAAGCCAATTACCTTGTCTTTGTATGCAGGCACTATTCTTGGTGAAGACAGTATACTACTTAACACTAGTGGATTCTGCAATGTTCTTGGTGAAGACAGTATATTGCTTAACACTAGTGTGCTCTGTACTATTCTTGGTGGAGACAGTATACTACTTAACACTAGTGGGTTCTGCACTATTCTTGGTGGAGACAGTATACTACTTAACACTAGTCTGTTCTTCACTATTCCTGATGGAAACAGTATACTACATAAGACTAGTGTGTTCTGCACTATTCTCGGTGAAGACAGTATACTACTTAACACTAGTGGGTTCTGCACTATTCTTGGTGGAGACAGTATACTACTTAACACTAGTGGGTCCTGCACTATTCTTGGTGGAGACAGTATACTACTTAACACTAGTGTGTTCTGCACTATTCTCAGTGAAGACAGTATACTACTTAACACTAGTGGGTTCTGCACTATTCTTGGTGGAGACAGTATACTACTTAACACTAGTCTGTTCTTCACTATTCCTGATGGAAACAGTATACTACATAAGACTAGTCTGCTCTGCACTATTTTTGGTGGAGACAGTATACTACTTAACACTAGTGGGTTCTGCACTATTCTTGGTGGAGACAGTATACTACTTAACACTAGTCTGTTCTTCACTATTCCTGATGGAAACAGTATACTACATAAGACTAGTCTGCTCTGCACTATTCTTGGTGGAGACAGTATACTACTTAACACTAGTGGGTTCTGCACTATTCTTGGTGGAGACAGTATACTACTTAACACTAGTGGATTCTGCAATGTTCTTGGTGAAGACAGTATACTGCTTAACACTAGTGTGCTCTGCACTATTCTTGGTGGAGACAGTATACTACTTAACACTAGTGGGTTCTGCACTATTCTTGGTGGAGACAGTATACTACTTAACACTAGTCTGTTCTTCACTATTCCTGATGGAAACAGTATACTACATAAGACTAGTGTGTTCTGCACTATTCTCGGTGAAGACAGTATACTACTTAACACTAGTGTTTTCTGCACTGTTCTTGGTGAAGACAGTATATTACTTAAGGCTAATGATTTATTTTTGTTTATAGTCTCATCATAATTTATGTGCCTAGTTGTGCATTGTGATTGGTGTGTTTTGGAGTTATAATGTTTAAAGATAGTGGATTGATGTGAGTGGTTTGCCCCTGTAGTTTTAAATATCTTTATCTCTCATTGGTTGTACTATCAACTGGTAGAAGCAGTGAGCGATTTGTAAGCATAAGGCAGTTGCCACGTTACCTTAGAACAGTTAATATGATCAGACTGGCCACAGAAGGGGTGAGAGCAGATTTATTTATTTACATTTGTTTACCGGGAAAGTCTGATTGGACACAAGACCTTTTTCAGCGGAGGCCCGGAGAGAAAAGCTCCAAAGAAAGTTACATATACATAACATGGTATACAGCCTAGACAGTATCATTTTACAGTGATAAAAGGTGTTACCATGACAAATACAATGTAAGATTTGTTAAGGTTTAAGTATATGCATATACATAACAGAATACACTAATACTAGGTAAAAGAATGCAAAGAAAACACTTTATCTGACACTAGAGTTATGATCAAAGAAAAATTAAAAATTTGTTGGAAAGACCTGATTTAGTTGGGGTTTTGACAAGGACAGAGCAAGTGAGATTTTAGATGTGATTTAAGAGCAGACTTGAAAAGATGGCTAAGGAGGGTAGTAATGTTAGCTGGTAGGTTGTTCCAGAGCTTGGATATGGCACAGGAGAACAGTGTTTCCCCTGCAGAATTTTTGGCTTTGGTGACTTGGAGAAGATTTTTATTGCAGGAGTGTAGGTGTGTGGAGGAGTGCTGGGGCTGGAGAAGTGTGTGAAGAGCTGGGGTATTCTGAGGGTGGTTTACAAGTTTATGAGCAAAGGTGAGTTGGTTTAGGTGAAGGAGTTGAGGGAGCTCAAGCCAGTCTAGCTAGGTCCCTAAGGGAGACACAGTGGTGGTTGTGGTATGTGGCGCAGGTGGCAAATTTTGCAATTTTACTGTAGCAGACTTCGAGTTTGTTTAGGTCAGATTGTTTAAGGGTTGTAAGCATGGGTGATGCATAGAGTAGGGTGGATATAAGTTGGGAACTGGTGATAGAAATCCTAGCTGGTTTGGTGAGGTATTGGTGGTTTCTGTATAGGGCACCCCATTTTTGATAAACTTTTTTATTGTTTGAGATATGTGGGTGTCAAATTTGAGGTTGTTGTCTATCTGTACACCATGTAGTTTGGTGTGGGCAGTTGGTGACATGGAGGTATTATCCTTGGCTTGGATATTGAAATGAGATGTGTTAGCGGTGGTTTTGGTGGGTTGGAATACGAGGAGTTTGGTCTTTTTGGGGGTTGAGGAGGAGCTGAGCATTAGATAGCCAGCTTTCAATGGAAGAAAAGGATCCTTGTATGATCTGTTGAAGTTCTGTTAGTGTTTGAGCTGAGCAGATGAGGGTGGAGTCATCGGCATACTGTATGAGATTATTGTGATATTACCAGATAGTGGAGGACTGGACTCATCACATTACTCAAAGGTTGGAGACAGACTCATTGCAGACCCTGAAGATTATGGATGAAGTATTTAGGACAATACTCCATCTTAAGGTAGCTTAGATGGTAGCTGATTTAGTGGTACTTAGTGAAAAGGTCTGCCAACAGTGTTGAATAGTGGCAATTCCTCTGTTGGCTCCTACATGGGTGCAAGTTCTGGTCTCACCAAAGCTGCATGCATCTAGGATTCAGTGACTGTATACACTTCCTTGCCCCAAAAGCCAAACAGTAGTGTAGTCCTAGGTTGGTTCCTGAAAAGCAGTACTGTCCCAGATGTTCCTGCAAAGCAACATTGTCCCAGGTGTTGCTGGGGTCAGTATACTTGCTATAATCTTTTTGTGGCAGATGCACAGAGTACCTTGCACAGCAGGTTGGTACAATAAATACCCAAGTTCCATGAAGGCTCAAAATTAAAACTGAAGAATTTCCTCACCAAAACAGCAACTAGAGAAATCAAGACAATCCCATACACATTCCCCAATCAGACACTATCAGGAATCAGCCCCCCCCCCCCCCGGCTCCTCAGGCTCTCGCCAGGCTTTTCAGAAATTGGTAATTTCTAGGAAGGCTTGTAAATAATGTCTCTCTGTTTCCTGTCTCACTAAGAACAAAACAGAAGCACTAATCCCAAACTGACTATTGAGAAGCAGCTTGCAGACTTTCCAGTGACTGACAGTCTTTTTTTCCAGATGTTACAGATTCTAAAAGATGGAAAAAAAGGGGTTAATACTCTACATATAACTGTGTGGGCTAAGTGAGTCAGAAAATATACAGTAAAAGGTAACTCATTAAAGGGAGGGCCTTCCCAGTTGTTCTCCTAAGGTATCAAACAATCTAGTCATATACACCTCTTCTTTAGCTCTCTACACTTTTAGGTGATTTGGACCCCCTGCTTGCTGTGTTTAATTTTTCCCCTATAATCCCTCTCTTTTCTAGACTTTTCTATAGCTCTCCTCTTCCCTTACTCCTTCCTGTCATATTGCCCTCCTTTCTCTTATTCCTCCATTCACTTTCACTGGAATTTTTAAAGGGTTCAATTCCTTTTATTGTTGTTTTTGTTACTTTCCTGTGTCCCTCTCCCTCTAGTTTGTCTTCACACTTATGACTTTAACTCTGACTGCCCTCTCCCTTTTGTTCCAATCTCCTCCCTCCTTCCTATTCCCTCCTGGTCCTTGTGTTTCACTTTTCATTCACACATCTTCATCTGAAGTCTGGGTTTTACACACAGGTGTTTCTGTGGTTTTCTTTCTTGTTCTTCCTTCCAATTCTCTTGTTCCTCCTTTGTGTTTCCCAGTTCTGGATGCCAGGACTGATTACACTGTTCCTCTGTCTTTACCCACACCTTCTTGTGGTTTTGTTAGTCTGTCCTTCCCACAAAACCTTGTGTTTTTCTTAGTCTTTCATTCCCACACCTTCTTATGTTTCCCACTTCATTCTCATTTTCCTCTAAATCTGTTCTTCCTTCTTACTTTTCTTACCTTTTTCTTTGTGTTGACCACCGTGTTCAATTCAAGGACAAAATCATTCTCCATATACCCTGCATCTATCAATCCATTCTTTGGTTTCTAGCTTCCTTCTGTCCTTGTTCCCCTACCCTAAATCAATCCTCAGATGTATTACAAACAGTTTTTGTACAGCTTATTCCTGTTACTCTCCAGTTTATCCTAATACCAGTCCTCCCAATTTATTGATATCTGGCATAATAGTGCACTTAGTTAATCAAAGACACAATTACATAGTGTCACAAAAATGCACAGTTAATACAAAGAAGTACACAAAAACAACCACTGTAGTGATATATTCCTGTGATACTGATCAGATCTGATGAGAAAGGTGACAGCAGGACTTGGTCGTGATCACAATATAACTTTACTAATACTAGTGATATCTCTGTGTAGTAATATTGCTAAAGGACTATTTTTCCATTTCTTACAACTGTTCAGTCATGTATACTACCCTTATAAAAGACAACAAATGTTTCTGGTGTTTATACAGATTGGCATGGTCTGCATAACTCTCAACCTCCTACCCCAAGAAATCTGAACAAAGCCTGACTAATGGGGTTACAAAGGCCCAAAGATAGGGACAGATTTTTAAATATTGCTCTTATAAACTTAGAAAGTTTCTACAATAACAGGGTATGCATTAAAATGCATTTTATAAAGCATATAAAGTCTGAATCTCAAATGTATGACATCATTTACTAATCTTGTTCATCAGGTCACACCAGTGATTTGCCAGAAAAGCAAACATTTTGTGAGGAACAGACTGAAATTTTGAGGCAAAAATCTGGACATTCTGCAAAAAAATATGGATAGCTGACAGTTATGCCTGGTTGTGCGCACACAAATAAAAGCCAAAAGTATTATTTCCATGAACTGTGGGCTTCATGCTACTATGTGCCTGCATGATGGTTATAATATACTGTCCCCAGGATTTACTAATCTTCCATGTAAGACTAGATTAGTCTTACATGGAAACGCCAGTCTAAGAGTATGAAGGCAGCATGCCATGCATATTAATGAGGGCGCACTGCCTCAACTCTAAAGCTTACACGGAGCGTGGATGAGTGTAGGGGGGGCGTGTCGGACTGCCGAGCAGTCCAAAAAGCCACGCACCTACACTGACAAAACCCAAGAAATGTCGAGTTGCATGAGCGAGTCCGCTCACATGCGTACATTGTAACACTACACACTCCCCCATATGTTAAACCTCGTACAAATTTAAAAATTAAAAGAAACTTTTTTTTTGTTTTATTTCCGATATAGCTGCCCGTATTTGTGCGTGTTTACATGGGATTGCCCATTGCTTAACTACAGTTAGCAGCTAAGACACCGAAGAGGATAATAAGAAAAAAATTTGCAAGCTAAGCAAAATAGTGATAGCATAGTGGTTAGAACCTTCGCACAAAGAGGAGGCATTCCTGGTTTGAGTCCCACTACTCCATGTTCCATTTTGTGTTGGAACTCTGTATACAAAAATATTTCCTGACATTTATCATGTATAAGTTTTGCAAAAAGCATTCAAATGTTATATGTAGTAGTGAACGAATTATATATATATGAAGGTGAAATGGTTATGCATTCTGAGGCACGAGTAACTTATTTTAAGCAATATAAAGCACTGCTAAGCACATTTTAACAGTATTTAGCATATTTAAAACCAATTGCTCGTAGCTGAGCACTGCGTTAACAAGCACAATGTATTTGCACATAGCTGCGCACCGCGCTAACCAGCACAACTTCGAGCAACGTTGAGCAACTTTGGGCAAAGTCGGGCAAAGTTGAGCAAAGTCAGCTAAACACGGCCACACCTCCTTTACTGTACCTTAACCATTCAGGTCTGGCCATTAGGAAAATAAAAAGCAGTGACAGGGCTCAAACTCAGGAAACTGCACTATAGTCACAGTACATAACCACTAAGCCATGACAGCATTTCATAACCATGTACTTTCAACAGACACATATCTATCAAAGGAATATTTAACATTGCCAACATCAGCTAAGCAGGTGTGCCTACAGCTGAGTTTTTTCAAAACTGGCCAATCACAAATAAGTGCGGGAAATGAGGCATATTTAATCTCCACAGGTGGGAATACTTGCCATAACTGGTTGTAGCTCCCTTCAGTAGTCAGCATGGCCAGTGTTGGAGAAGGCACTCGATTTCAAGTGCAATGCTGGGGCATTGAGGAAACCAAAGTAATGGTTTGGCTTCTTGTCCACAATCATGAGGAAAGACTCCTGCAGGGCCAGTACCAGGGCACCCAATATAAAACAGAGGCCTGGAACAGTCTAGCTCATGATCTCACCAGTGCCACTGGCATTTCTCAGACTGGCGAGCAGGTCAGGCACCATTATTCTGACCTGAAGCGATGTAAGGAGGATCAACTGGACCAGTGGATTCAGGAGTCCCGTGCGATGTCTAATGCCCCAGTACTGAGTAAGTAACCATTGTATTAAGTAGTTAAGAATTGCTATGCTTGTCTATACTATGGATAGGTATGTCTCAATATCACTGCATTTACTTCACAGCTGCAGGTGTCCGGGCTATGAATCAGCAAGCCCATGAAGATAGGTTGCAAAGACTGCGTCATTAGGTAGGTTAGTAATTATTCTGCATGTACTGTTATATAAAATAAATGAGAGAGCCTTCAAAAAGTGTTTTAATCCAATAAATAAAGGTGTATTAATCCTTTAATAAATGTATAATTCTTGGAGTGCATCTGTGTCATTTTATTTGACATGTTATACTGTTGCATTGTACAAATAGTACTGTTGTATTAAGCAGTGTTAACCCACACTTGGGTAGGCCCATATAACATGGATGAAGGGAGCGCCAGTAGCTTTTATGCATATTTACAGCCCTCAATTGTTGGTTCATGCACAGCATGTACAGGTTAATCTGGCACATGAGTAGCTTGGTATTTTGTTCCCCAGAAATGTCAGTGTGCTGCCAGAAATGTAGGGAGCTGTTAACATATAACTGATACTCACCTGAACATCTGTAGCTAATTATATGAAAGTAGAGCTGTCAGTGTACCATCTTAGCAGTAGTGTGTGAGCAACTCTCAAAATATGTAGCAGTAACATCTGCATCTTGGACAGTTTGTATGTAAGATACAGCTCATGTATATAATGATCTAGCAAAATCCAATTGCACAATATAAGGACATTGGGTAGTGTAATAATACATGCAAGGGACATATAACTGCAGTTAATAGGAATGTAGTGAAAACTAGAAGGATATATAAGTTGTTAATTGAGCTATCCTTTTCCACCCTACTGTAAGTGCATAAAAAATGCAATTCCACACCTCAACTGGTATGTCTAATCTCAAAATATTTGTTGGGATGTATGTCCTATTGGTTTATAAATATTTGCATTTATTTATATGCATGTGCCCTGTTAAAATACCACAATATTGGTGGCCTGTTGCCATCAATTCAACCTGTATGTTGTTGTAATGTCCACTATTGTTCTATATATGCATGTGTTATGCTTCCTTTTCAACTGTTGAAAATCTGGTGTGTTGAGTTAATGGGAATACTTCTGCATGCTGTTATAACTAATTGGGAATGCTGTTGACTGTTACTAACCCATATCTTTATTAAACCCTCCAAAACATAGTTCGTATGGGAAGGCCAGTCCCAGCGGACCCACCTGTCCCACCTCAGCTGGCCATGGCATCTGGCACCAACAGGTCCAGTGCCCATCCTGGGACCTCCTCCTCCATTGGCCCTGTGCTACCTTCAGGTGGAAGCACTACAGGGGATGGGGCTTGGCCCCCTGTGCAAGCGTGGGTGGAGGAGGGCCACCTATCACCCTTCGAACGGTCGGGGCTGTAGTGCGTAGATAGATTGAACATTCTGTTGCAGAACCTCTATGCCAGCTTGAGGCATGAGTGGCGCAACTCCCGGGTCAGCCTGCCCCTCCTACACTGCCCCCAGCACAGCCACCCTCTGGACGGTGAAGGTGAAGTGGTGACTGCCCATGGGTAGGGACATCAGTCCCACTGTTTCCATCTGTGGGTTCATGGGCTTGCGATTTCCAAACATCCCTCCCCGTCAAAGGTGTTCACCCACCACGTGTCATATACTGCTCCTGTATGCATCTTGTTTGTCTTGTCTGTTTACCTCCCCAACCTATTTCCCCAAATATACCTACTTCCACTACCCCACTTTCCACTCACATGTGAAAAAAAGGGCAATCTGCTCCCAAAAAAAAAAAAAATTACACCCCATACATAGCTGCCCATTTTGCATACATGTCTACTAGACACATAAAATGTAATTTAATTGGCATTACAACATACTTTGTTGTCCTCACCCCTCTCTCAGGGGTTGAAGGTTTCATATCTACCTCCAAATTTATTCCATATGCACAGCTGTTGCTGTTAAAGAATTGTGCAGCTATGGACCTTCCCTACACCCATCCTGCACATCCCGAGCTACTTTCCATACTGTCTTTCACTCTTTGTGCCCCTTTTTCACCACTTTCCTATCTCCCCATTTTTCTTTTCTTTCAAAGAAATGAGCGTGGGGGTTAGCGGGAGTAAACACTATTAAGCAGTAGTTAGCGGGTTTGCACGAGTGTGCACTTGTTTGCACTTAGCTAAGCATTGCTAAGCATTGTGCAAACCCACGCAAACCCACTTACAACTGCTTAAAAGTGCTTTAGTCACTCTGAATGTGAGGGCCCTTGTTCTGCTCATTAGCAAAATAAAACACCTCTGTCAGTCTCAAACCCCGGACTTTGTACACACTACACAACACTAAGCCACGATAGATATACAACACATTGGTGCTGAAATAAATATATCATGCATCAGAATGAGTGAATGTAAAGGAAAAAATAGGAAAGCCATACCACACAACTTGTTCTGTGGATCTTTACCAACAGTTGTTGTGGGATTACATTACATGACTGTGATAAGAGAAGCAGCAATTCTAGCAGGAAATAATGTTACACCATCACTTTACAACCACACACAGTATCACAGCAGGACAAACACTGGCATATCTGTTTAGGGCAGAGGCCATACCTCCCAACTGTCCCTAATTTTCAGGGATGTCCTTGATTTTGACACAAATTTTAGCTCTGTCCCTCTGAATCCCTCCTAAAACTACTGACGTTGGCCAGAAAAGTGGTGAATTACACTTAATGAATAATGACAATAATTAAGAGTTAGACACTTCTTTCACTTCAGAAAAGGTGTATTAATTCATATGCTCTGATTCAATGTTTCAACTTAATGGCACTAACATTTTAAAGGTGTCCCTGACTTTTTCTTTACTTTTCCCTGAGTCTGTTCAAATATGTACCTGAGTGTTTGAGAGGTCTGGCAGAGGCAGAAACACAGAGGCATATCGGCCTTTTTGCTGTTACACACTGTGCAAACAGCTTTTGGAAGGTGTTTTGGAAGTATACCCTTATGTAGGAATACAACACTGAAATACAAATGGATGTAGCTATGTACTGGTAGCAACCAACTGTAACAATGCCATTGCTCTATTACTGAAAAGACCTGTGTGGTGCACAGACAAAAAATAACAGGCTATTCTCTGGCTACTGTGGATAGGTCCACAGTTGGGAGTTATGCAGACAGACTACTTGCCTTGATAAACTAACATGTACACAGCAACCCTGTAAGTACAGCAAGATAAAATCCACACAATAATACTTACACTCTCTGTACTTCTGCACCCCTACCCAAATGTAGAATATACCTGTGTGTGCAGGGTCTACCAAGGATGTAGGTAAGCATACTCACAGTACTGAAATGAGTCCAGTTTTTTTGAGCAGCTTGTGCTAATGTCAACACTAAAAAAGCACAAACTGTTTAGAACTGAGTAAATGAATATTCACAGTATAGCAGTTCACAAACAATTCTTGTGCCAAAGGAATACATCTCAATAACTAGCTTTGTATGGCAGTTAATTGTAAAAGTTGAAAAGAAAGTACATCTTTCCATCTATCTTGGGGTAGCATTTTGAGGGGTGAGTACATTTCTACACTGACAAGTGGGTACTGGAAGCAGCAACATTAGGTCTGAGTACAAAATGTAAATCTATGGCTACACCCCTTGCTTCTGATATAAGAACTATACCAACCTTCTATCTTAAACAATGATGTCCACAGCAAACAAGGATGATCTCCATCTTGGAAAGCTGAAAGGGCCACGCCTACCTGAGTTAGCAATTTATAGTACTGGGTTGCTATGACAGTGATTACTGCAATTACTACACAGCAGGCTGCATGCAATTAGCAAGTGGTGGCTACTAATTGGTGCAGAGGCCATCACATGCTCATGTGAAAATACCTACAAAAGCAGGCTGCAATCTCTGCCAACAATCTCAATCACTCTATTGCAGAGACTGACAGAGAAAGAGAGAGAGAGAGAGAGAGAGAGACAGAGAAAAGGAAAAAGAAAAAAAAATATTACCAAATCATACAAAGGTATGTGACACGTATGTATTTACTGGCATGTAGCAGATGTTATTGAAGAATTGTCTACATAATGTGAACCATTCATATGTGGCAGCAATACTTATTTATGCATAGATGTTCTGCTTAACTACTGCTATGGACAATACAGTGTGTGCCTGTGGGCAGTGGGACATACCTGTGAAATGTGTAGCTCAGCATTAAATGTGAAAGATCTGATCCATGTTATCTGTGCTCTGTACAGTAGTGTGGCCAATGGCTGTTGGGGGGATTAGCACTGACATTATATAAACATGGGTGTGACAGACCAACACATGCATGATAGTCATATTAAAGTGTAGCTTAGCACTGGCAACTGCTGTAGCAGTATAGTATGCTTATCTAGTATTTGCAGCCATATATACCCCCCCTAATGTTAGTGTGTGTTCATATGTGACACCTGTTTGTGTTGCAGCAAGGACCAACAGTTCAACTGTGAGGTCCAGGGACTTACAACAGTGTGGACCTTGTGTGTGTATGCCACACACATACAGAGAAATATATATGTGTCATATATATTCACATCTGTAAATGTGCATAGAGCAGGGGACATATTGCAACTGTTTGCGAAGGGTGGAGATATATATATGTTGGTGAAGGTTAGTATGTGCATATTTGTATGTAGGTTTTAGTGTGTAACAAACAAGACAGCATACAGTGCTGGTATATGACATGTGGTGGTTAAACACTGTGGGTAGTTTGTTCAGTTTGCAATGTTGAAGCCAGTGAGGCCTGCTAAAGCTACCTGGGCTGTGAACACCTTCAATGCATTTATCCCAAGACTGTGCAATTATATAACATTACTGTACACCTCACATCCTTTGTATAACTGATATTCTCACTATGAAAGGTGAAATATATATGTGCCTACATATATATGGATATGTACACCAATGGATGTGTGTGTGTGTGTGTATATATATATATATATATATATATATATATATATATATATATATAGTTATATATACTCATACACACCTACATCTACTTGTTGCAATAGATTCTCTGTACTGTTAACTGACTGTGATGGTCAATGTGTTTCTGAATACGTTAACGATATGTATCTGTGGGATAGCTTAGTGGGAAACTGTTTATGTCATGGTATTATGGTCCTTGCTTTGATCCTAGCAAAAGATGTGTATTCTGTTGCTAGGCAGAAAAAGTGCTATTGCATAAAGTGTGATTAAGTCCCTTGGTTTTAACTAGGGTATGTCATTGGAGGCTAAAGCACTACATCTATGATTATTGATTGGTACTGATGTTGAATCCAAATCCTGTGTGTACTGTAGTACTACGTGAATCTCTGGGCCTGTACAGCAAAGTATGGTGTATGTCCACATTGCTTGCATCCACTGTTTTGTGTGGTCCCTGTATTCATCACAGATTACATTTCTCAAGATTAAGGTTGTGTAAGTACTGACACACAGTACTGTATAGTACACATTGAAAGCTTATCTGGGTTGTCATACCTTTGTATCCTGTAATTATGTCTGATGTGTGTGTGGGTATGTCTGTAACATGTCCTTTGACATATGTGTGGTAAAACATATAACTGCATATCTAGCAACATTCATAGTGTACTACAGCAGTATGCAACCTATACTCTCAATTGTGCACATATTTTGGACACGGGTTTGCCATTAACAAGTTGTGTGGTATAATAGTAATGCATTTACTGGACCTTACACTCATTGTGATGGATGATATATTTCTTTACACATCAGCTTGATGTATATTTGCTATGGCTAGGTTGTGCATAGTGTTGCATACAGTGTGACAGGTACTCTTGTATAGCCTTATATAGTGATTTTATTTTGCTGCTGTGCAGAACATGGTTCATTAGACTGAGAGTGAGCCAGGCACTTCCAAGCAGTTGTGGGGTGAGCAGTGATGAGTGGCAGTTAAAGTGTTTCACTCTCGGTTAGCTAATAGGTTGCTATATATGGCAGTTCAGTGATATCTTAATGTATAATGTTAAATGTGCCATATGACTTGCTCAGACATATTTTTGTATTTGTGTCTTCCAGGGATCATAGCACATCGCAGGAACCCCACTTACAGTGGTGCTGAAGATGACATAATTACTACCAGTATGATTCAGCACTACAGTCTCATGTTCTCACGAACCAGCCAGGACTAGCAGGAGTGTACTGCAATGTGGCAAGATGTTGTCCGCAGGGTAAATGAAGTAGGCCTGCATAACCGGACATATGAGCAGGTACGCCACCACTACAGTGATCTTCTCAGACATGTCCGTCAGCATGCTGCTGATGTGTGGAGACAACAACTTACAACAGGAGGTGGTGTTAATATCCATCCCTCCCTCACCAGAGTGGAGGAGCTGCTCCTGAGCCTGGTGGCACCTGCCCAACAACAACAACAACAACAACAACAACAACAGCAGCAAACATACACCATGATGGAGGTTGGAGCCAACCAGCAAGCACACATGGAGCATGCAGGTAACATGGCATATCTGTAGACTACTGTTATCTGTATTGGTAGATCATGCATATGTGAGATGTGGAGTATGTCTTTAAAAGATGTGGAGCCTGTTGTTGTGCAATACTGATCATTTGGAACATAATCTGTATCCCTGTGAATGTAAACTGTTGTTGTACTGTAAGATTGCAAACACACAGTAGCAATGCCACAGTTGTGGCCTCTTGTCTCATCTCTATGTAGGTCCCTCTGGGGTGACATTGAGGCAGCGGACAGATGCTGGTGAGTGTGTTCTACATTTATTATTGTAAATAAAAAGTGCATGTCATAGTTAAGGTGCAGGTCATTTACACATGTAACACACCTACCCATAATGCATGCTGTGCATGTTTGGTGTAAAACCATGCACATCTCACTAATGTGATTAGCTGCCTCAAACACATGCAATACCCAGACCATCTCAAATAAATGTGGTTAGACTGTAGTGACCATTGGATAGGCACAGTTGATACTCAACATGCACATAACATACACATCTATGTCATACACAGAGCATTTTAACATGCTACACATAAAGGATTTCCAAACCCTTAGTAAAGACACACTCCAGTATCCAAAATCTCATCCACACATTGCACATAATATACCTGAGGGGGTAGAGGCCTATCATGGGGCATTTAAACACTCTGCAACACACTACCCATTCATGTCAAAGAATGCTCCTTATTGGCCTCCTTACAAACACATGTAACAACTGGTTGTGAAATGGTGAATGTAGCCAAGGTAGCACAGTTCCGGTACAGCATGAGTAGTGCTGGTTTGGGAAACATTTGTAGCCTTGAATGACCACATGATGCTTCATGATGATGGCCTATGGTACTATACTCCATCCAGTTATTTTAACCACAGTACTACACATAGCTTTCATTGTTATACACCTTGCTATACACCTTAATGTTGCGTGTGTGCACACATAAGCACCTCTAAACAATATGCATACCAATCAGCATTTGCACAACTGACACATATATGTCTTGTGATGCTATTGAGTGGCTATGTCATATGACACACATTGGGTATGTGTAGTGTTTAAATATGCAGTTGTGTTTTAGCATGCAATGTCATGGATGACACTGGCATGTCCACAATATGATCTACACTCACCATAAGTACTGTACATTGGGTATGTCGCCGAACGGTATTCCATCAATTATCCATGCACTACTGATGATGTTGTGTGAATACTCATCCTGCATGTGCTTAAAATGTGTCTACAATTATTTGCTAAAGACACAGAGGCTGTAATCAGCATTGGATACATATCTGACACACAGATACACATCCAGTCATGGTATGTACACCTGTTTGTTATGGTGCACAGTACATTACAGAGTTTTGAATACCTGCACAGCAATGTTGTGTCCATGTATGCATTGTGTTCCAGGGGGAGGCCCATCACCTAATAACAAAACATATGCATCAAAGCCATGTATACTGTTAGTAACAAGGACTGTCTACACTTGCACTGCATGCTGTTGAGCAACACATGTCCTGCATGCTAACATGTGTGATATGACTGTTTTGCTTGTGATACTGTACCCCACCATCACCTGCTTTTGTGTATGTTCTGAGATTGCTGGTGTTGTGTGTGTCTGCTTTAGGGAGGAGTGTATTTTTGTGTGTGTGCATGTGTGTGCATGTGCGCATGTGTGCATGTGTTGTGTGCATGTGTGCATGTTTTCCTCTCACAGGTGCCGAGGTGGGGCTGGTTCAGTACAGCAGGGAACCTGATGTCACTGAGACAGACAGTGATCATGAAGATAGGTGCACAGGCAGGTTTGTCAGGGTCTGTTGTTGGGCCACCAATTGACAGTACACAAGTCTCCACCCCATCCATGCACACAGTCTTACTGTCTGTACATCCATCATCACCATTGCCCTCAGCTGAGGGACAGTGTACGGTTGGCACTGGCCAGGACAGTGTGGTATCTATGGCACATGTATCAGGACACAGCAGTCATAGCCAGATGTCTGGAACGGTACCACATAGGCAGATGCCCAGGGGTTCTCGTCAGAGCACTGCTGGTCATCATGCCTCTGGCAGACGTGCCACACCTCTTTCTACCACACACATGTTCCAGGCTGTCATGGAGGTACAAACATGAATGGAGCGGTACACCAGACAGGGACTAAGGGCACAGAGGGCTGATAACACGTCTGTAAATGACAGTATCCATGACCTAGCAGGTGCCATATGTAATTACACTGAGGTCATTGATAGATGTTGGAGTGAGACATTGGATGTCCTCCACAATGTCATGTCCATGTGTCAGGACAGTGCGGTACAGTTGAGATGTCGATGTGGATGTATGCCAGCAACATCAGCAGCTGGAGGTCACAGTGGATGTCCAGCAAGTCACAGCCGCTCCCGTAGTGCCAGTACCAGCCCCAGCAATGTTGGGGGTGGCTGTCCATAGACCGTCCTAGAAGACCACATACATGTGGCTCTGGCCAGTCCCAGCAGGGACCTGGATCCAGTGGACATATGTCAACCATTTAGGATAGTACCCAGTCTGGATCAGTACCTGATACTGTCTGTAGTACCCCTGCCAGGCACAGGTTCTGTATCCATGGCCAGAGATGGTGATCTGTAAAGCCTGCCAGGTACAGTCTGTAGCTGTTTCGCAAATCCCCGTATATGGAAGCCACATGGTGGAACTGTGTGCATGCAGACACACACACACATAAACCAGAAACCTAGGGCAAACACATACCCGCACACATTACATCAACATTGGCCCATAACAGTACTCATGGCCCTCACACACACACTCACACACACATGTCAATTGTATTGCTCAGTGTAGGCCTCTGGCAAACCAACAACACACCCTGTGCATATGATGAATCCTGTGCCACCTCCTGTCATCTGTAACATTGATGCAGGAACAGGCTAACATGGTGCTGATGCACAGGGTGACTTTAATAAAGTATAGCAATGGTTGAATGTGTAGCATGTTGTCAGCAGCATAGCAATGATTGAATATGTAGCATGTTGTCAGCAGTAAAGTGTAATGATATCCTTGAAGGTATAGCTGAACAGGCATGATGCATTAAAGCTGTAATTAGCAATGTTGTATTGTTTTCACCAGTGTTTATTCCAATTATGTTTTGTTTGCCCATGTGCCACTTGGCTGATGTGTGTAGTTGTGTCAGCATATGTTATACAGTGGACAGTAAGTGTGAGGTGTGTGCAGCACAGGTCTGCAGGTGTACATTTGTGAACATGGTGGAGGTGCACTGTCTGCATGTACGTGCATATTGGACACATGGGCATGGTGACATGCCCTGTATTGGCCAGTGTTAACACTCCATACTTTCTATTGGTGGCCAGTATGCATTGTACTACACACATTTTGGAACTTGAGTATACATGTGTGTGTATGACATGGGTTGACACTGTGCTGTGAGTGATGCTGTTGTTGCTATCTGTCATTGGTTTGCATTACTAAAGTTAACACTGTCCCAGCTGCATAATCCTTTATTAATGCACACTGTTCACCTACAGGGTTGCATGGACCGTGCTATCACAACCACAAGAAATTCTCACTTATACAGTAAAAGTGCATTAGTCTTATGGACCCCTGCCATAAACTAAATATATAATAGAAGGTGTGAAGTTGTACCAAAAAAGAGTTACATACCAAGAAGGGATAACCTCTCTGGTCAGTATCATTGGGAAAATACAATCCCTCAATAAACATACAAGGCAAGCTTCAAAATACAAAATGGCAAGGATTCCAAAGACAACACTAAAGCTTTCTTCATTGTTGTTCATAATCTACAGGGGAAATCTCAGATTGGGTCACAGTTAATGTAAATGGTCACAAAGTACACTTATCTGACTGACATTACCATTTTCTTTTCAGACAGTTTGAATGCGGATTTCACCACCCTGTCATTACACAAGGGCCACATTTCCAGACCTGAAGAATGTAAAACCTGATGATTCACAGACACTCTAGTTAAAACATCTCTTTAACAAAGTACACACCACAGTGGCAATGGTACTGGACGGTGTCCCTGGCTGTGTCATACACAAGCTGACATATGAAGTCACCACTCACCTAAACGCTCTGTCCAGATGCAGCCTCTATACAGGTTACATACTTGTGGAATGACACATGGTAATGGTGCTCACAGTCCACAAGGGTTGAGCTACAACATCTTCTTCTTCTCCTTTTGGATGCTCCCGTTAGGGGTCGTCACAGTACATAATTTCTTCCTGGCCTCTGCATCTTGCGCTATCACACCATCCACCTGCATGTCCTCTCTCACCACAGCCATAAACCTCATCTTAGGCATTCCTCTTTTCCTGTTACCTGGCAGCTTCATCCTTAGCATCTATTTCACAATATACTCTGCATCCCTCCTCAGCACATGTACAAACCAACTTAATCCTGCCTATCTGGCATGGTCTACTAACCTTCAAACCTGGCCTGACCCTCTAATATACTTATTCTTAAACCTGTCAGCCCTCGTCACACCCAGTGCAAATGTTAACATAAATTGATTAAGGGTAGAACTACAACAGGTCCTGGAAACTCTCACCCTATAAGCCAGACCAATGTTATCTGGAAGGCTATGGAGCACAGCATTATGGAACTTATTAACAGAGACATTATGAACCTGCAAACACTGCACCATACCCACTTAGGTTCTCTAAACGCCAGATCATGGCTCCTACACCTAGTAGACTTCAAGCCAGTCAGCAAGGCTATAGGTGAGGGAGGGGAGATCAACACAGCCAAACTATAGCTCACCAGCAATTCATACCCATCCCACATACTGGTATTATACATAACCTCAACAAACTGACCATAAACTTTTGTTAGATGATGGCTTGACTACTGACACACAGATGTAGGACACACAGTAACATTTGCAGCCTCCATGTACTATTCTATGCCAGTAACAAGTGGTATTCACCTGCACTCAGTCCTGAGACCACTCCTGTTTGGCATATAGCTTTCTTAGGTACAAGCAAACACAGTAGGGATATGTCTGCCCATGTTTGATGACAATGCATACTGTGGGCTATACTTTATTCTCCAGATGACACACACATCCTCCAAAAGGGTATCATACAGACAGATACCTGGTGTCAAACCCATGCTGTAAAGCTATAAGCCAAAGAAAGCATAGTTATCCACTTTTAGAAAACAAAGTATCCCCCAGAGTGCCACATAGGTAGTAGCCCCCAAAATGTGGAACAGGTACTAATGTATACATAGAGCCATGTGTTAAGTCATCTCTCCTTTGATAATCACATTACCAAAGAGTTTTGGAAATCCCTTTGTGGAGCACATAATCAATAAAGGGTTTGCATGCAGATCCACAGAGGTTGTTGCACACCTATAATGATTAGTCACCTTTGCTAAACTTTGCTTGCTTTGGAACAGGTTTCAAATATACCTCAAGCATAAACCCTCAGTCACACTCTTCAATAGAAACCGTGATGAGTGGATGTGAAACAGAAGACGTAGCCCAGGGATCACTGCAGTGGCTAAGCTTGTCACAAGCATACAGAAGTGACCTAAGGTCTGGAAAGCGCCAGCACGTTCTGGCAAAGATAACAGATGCATTCATGGAGAAAGCAGAGTACCCACCTATGAAATACTTGAGGTCACATGTATGTATATGGATTTGTCCCACAGCTACCTTACATGTGTAATGCACATACAGTTGTCATTGTGATATGTCATACACTAGAAAAATCAAAACCCACTCCACATTGGCCAACGGTGTCCCACACCTGGAGTGCACACACACATAGTCAGAAAGTGCAAGATTCAAACTCTTTCCTAACTATATTATGATATTACAGCAGTATGCATTTACACGACGTGCTATACACATGACTGGGATTTCAGCTTTCCACAGGTATATTTATAGGATAGTGATATCATCAGATTTGACAAAGATGAGTATCCCACTTTTAAGGGGTGTAAGTAGTCTCCCAAAAGGTTGCTCCTTCCCAGGAAGACACACACACACAGTAGGCAAGTGCAAGATTCAAACCCCTACCTAACTACATTATGATACTACAACAGTACACATTTACACGACGCACTATACACATTACTGGGATTTCACCTTTCCACAGGTATATTTGTAGGATGGTGACATTATGAGACTTGACAAAGATGAGTATACCACTTTTATGTTGTTTGAGTAGTCTCCAAAAAGGTTGCTCCTCCCCAGCAAGATGCACACACTTACAGTTGGCAAGTGCAGGATTCAAACCCCTAACTACATTATGATACTACAGCAGGACGCATTGACATGACTCGCTATATGCATTACTGGGATTTCACCTTTCTACAGGTATATTTGTAGGATGGTGACATCATAAGACTTGACAACCATGAGTATACCACTTTTACAGTGTTTGAGTAGTCTCCAAAAAGGGTGCTTCTCCCCAGTGGGGCACACACACTTGGCAAGTGGAGAATTCAAACCCCTACCTAACTACATTATGACACTACAGCAGTACGCATTTACACGACATACTATACACATTACTGGGATGCTTTCTTTCCAAAGGTATATTTGTAGGATGGTGACATCATCAGACTTGACAAAGATGAGTATATCACTTTTAAGGGATGCGAGTAGTCTCCAAAAAGGTTGCTCCTTCCCAGGGAGACACACACACAGTTGGCAAGTGCAAGATTCAAATCCCTACCTAACTACATTATGATACTACAGAAGTACACATTTACACAACGCACTACACACATTACTGGGGTTTGATCTTTCCACAGGAATATTTGTAGGATGGTGACATCATCAGACTTGACAAAGATGAGTATACCACTTTTAAGGTGTGTGAGTAGTCTCCAAAAACTTTGCTCCTCCCCTGGGAGACACACACACAGTTGGCCAGTGTAGGATTTAAACCCCTACCTAACTACATTATGATACTACAACAGTACACATTTACATGACACGCTATACACATTACTGGGACTTGATCTTTCCACAGGAATATTTGTAGGATGGTGACATCATCAGACTTGACAAAGATGAGTATACCACTTTTAAGGTGTGTGAGTAGTCTCCAAAAACTTTGCTCCTCCCCTGGGAGACACACACACAGTTGGCCAGTGTAGGATTTAAACCCCTACCTAACTACATTATGATACTACAACAGTACACATTTACATGACGCGCTATACACATTACTGGGACTTGATCTTTCCACAGGTATATTTGTAGGATGGCGACATCATGAGACTTCACAAAGATGAGTATACCACTTTTAAGGGGTGTGAGTAGTCTCCAAAAAGGTTGCTCTCTCCCCAGGGAGAGACAAACACACACACACACGCACACATGCACACACACACACACACACACACACACACACACACACACACACACACACACACACACACACACACACATGTGCACACACACACACACACACACACACACACACACACACACACACACACACACACACACACACACACACATTTGGCAAGTGTGGTGTTCTTACTCCAAACTAAGTACATCTTTACACTTCAGCAAGAAATATGGAGTTACAGGGTGCAATACAGACATTACTTGCTGACATTTTGCACAAAGGTTTTTTTCACATTTGCTAACCTCAGCAGGTTTATCATACTAGGTGTATTGTGAGTGTATTGTATGCATAGGCCATGACCATATCATATATGGGTTGATGCACCACATGCTGGCACACACAGGGTCAAACCTTGAGTAGCATCTTACCTACATCTACATGATACTGCAATATAACAGAAAGATGATAAACTTCAACAATTGGCTGAGCTTCTGGTGTCATTCAAAGGGGATCCAGTCTCTGTCTGCCTGTGATGACATGATAGACAAGCCTTGTTGCTTCCTTACAGATGGTTTGCACCTGTTGCCCCTATGCTTCTGAATACTGGCCAAGGCTCTTGCTGTCCCCATGTTACCTTCTTTAGGCAAGGCACAAAGGTTCATAGGTTCATAGGTAGGTACTAGGCTATTGGCCCTGGGGCCTATACAAGCCCAGCCAAAAGGTACCCTGGTTTTTGCCACCCAAGAAATTTATTTTCCTGTGCCACTGTCGAGCAGAGACACAGAAGTGATCCCCAGGGTGAATTTCCTATTTCCCATCCAATCATCAAGATTTTTCTTGAAGAGTGCTAATGAGGAGCTTTGTTTGATATAGATAGGTAGTTTATTCGGGAGTATGTGAAGTCTCTGGGACTGGAATCTATCCTTCCGGCATGTTCTGGTTTAGGTCCGAAGAGCGTGTAGGTTCATAGTTTCATAGGTAGTTACTAGGCTATCTGCCCAAGGGCATTTATAAGCCTAGCCAGAATGTGTTGGCTTTCGCCTCCCTTTTAAGTTAGTTTCCTGGGCCTCTGTCTAGCAGGGCCACTGAAGTGATCCCAGGGGTAAATTTACAATTTCCCATCCACCAGTCAAGATTCTTCTTGAAGAGAGTCTGCGAGGGGCTCTGCCTAATGTCAACTGGGATTCTATTCCAGAGCAAGGGAAGTCTCTGGGACAGGAATCTATCCCTCCAGTACTTTCTGTTTATTGCTTTGCTGAGGTTTAATTCACTGAAATGTGTGGCTCTAAGAGATTTGTTTTTCTTGTGGTGGAGCATGTCCATTAATTCCGGGTTGGACATCACCTTATACATCAGGCATAGATCACCTCTGATCAGGCAGTAAGCAACCAAGTAGAGCTGGAGTTTCTTCAGTCGAGCTACATAGGGCATCTCATTGAGGCCCATGATCCTCTTGGTGAGGTACTTCTGTGGTCTTACCAGCTGTTGCATGTGCCAATTAAGGTACATACCAAATGGGGCATTGTACTCTATTATGGGCCTAATGAGTGATGAGTAGAGGGGCACAATGATCTCACTTGATCTAGAGGTGAACCCTTTCATGATTAGGTGGGCTACATAGAAGGTATATCTAACCACTTTGGCAATGTGATTATCAAAGGAGAGGTTACTATCTACCTGGGTCCCCAGGTCCCTAATTACATTTTCCATACCTAGTGGATTACCACCTATGTGGTAATTCGTGAGCACTTTGTTTTTTCCAAAGGGGATAACTATGCATTTTTTGGCATTCAGCTTGAGGCCATGGTTTTGACACCAGGTATCTGTCTCTGTAAAACCCTTCTAGAGGATGTCTGTGTCAGCTAGAGAGTCGATTATGGCCCCCAGTTTGCAGTCATCTGCGAACTTGGTCAGCCATAGTCCTCCCATGCTTTCCTGTATCTCAGAGAAGTATATACCGAACAGGAGGGGTCCCAGGACCAAGACCTGTGTGATGCCACTTGTGACTGGTCTAGAGTCGGACATGGCACCTGCAACTCTGACCATGTGTGTTCTATCCATGAGCCAATTGGTCACCCATCTCATGACATAGGGGTTAATGTTCAAGCTGGTAAGCTTGTCTATGATGCCAGAGTGGGGAATGGTGTCGAAAGCCTTAGTGAGGTCCAGGTAGGCTGTGTGGACTACCTTCTCTTCATCTATGGCCTTGGTAACTGTTTCAAAGACATCAATTAGGTTTAGGAGGTGGGATCTGCCTTTAACAAAGCCGAATTGGGTAGGGTCCAGTGTCTGGAGGTTCCCAGTGTCTCTGTTTATGAGTTCCATGATAATTTGCTCCATAGCTTTGCAGACCAGACTGATCAGGCTTATAGGGTGATAGTTCCCAGGTTCTGTTGTGGTACCACCTTTGTGGAGTGGGATGACTGTTGCTGTACACCATTCTTTGGGTATATAGCCTGTGGTAAGACTGAATCTGAACAGTGAATTTACGTGAGGGTTTAGTTCCTTTTGGAGCTCATGTAAGATGCAGCCTGGGACACCATCCGGTCCCATTGATGCTGTGCTCTTAGCTTTGGAGAGGGCTGTTTTTACCTGCATGTCCATGATGTTTGGGGCTCTGCATTCTTCTGGGATGGACACAGGCCATTTTGGGGATGGGGGGGTGAAGTTTGCACTAAACTTGTCAGCCAGGATGTTGGCAATGTCAGTTGGTTCAGTGTATTTTTTGCCATTTTGCAGTAGCTCAAAGCATATCTGAGAGTTGCCACCTAAATGTTTGATATAGCTAAAGAAGGCTTTGTTCAAAATCAGAAGAAGATGATACTCCAAAACAAACAAAGCAAAACCAGATGAATGTAAAGACAAGTCCTTTATTCGAATAAGTAAGCACTTTCACGTTGCTTGGAACACTTCATCAGACTTCAAAAAGCCATAAAATTTAAATCAACTTTTATATAAGTAAAACACCAATGAAAAACACATTAGCAAGTCACATGTAAGTTACAAAAATACATCATTTCCTTTCCATAAAAATTATATAAATATATCATAAAGATCTCATGTTAATAAATGAATAATAGAAGTAAAATATTAAAACATACTAAAACACATATTGCATAGTGAGACTTATGTTTAATGTTTCAAAGGTTTATCTAATAAAAATGGTCTCAATGAAAATTTATCATTGAGGCCATGACCTTTATTCGCAGATAGCTTAATAATCCATTTTGCCTCAGCTTTTTCTGTCTTATTGCCAATATTACCAAGTCTTTCTGTCTCTGTTAACTGTCCTATTACTAAAAATCTAAAGGCATGTGTGGTGTCATTTTGTAGTACATGCTTGGCTAGGGCATTCCCTTCATTCTCTCTATGTATAGCATACAAATGCTCTCGTATCCTTTCTCTTAAGGTTCTATTAGTCTTTCCTATATAGAAACAATAACATTTTATGCAGGATGCTAAATAAATCATATTTCTGACTTACAATCAAAGTATTCATTAAACTCATATTTAACACCAGTATCTGGATGTATGAAAACATTAGATTTCATTATATATATACACTGGTTGCAAGAGCGACATGCAAATGTACCCTTTCTCTCAGAGGCGATCTTATTTTTAGGCACTCTCTCATAATAAAGCATACGTTTTAAAGATTTAGTATTCTTATAGCTAAAGGATGTTTTTTCACCCACTAAGTCTTTTATACCATCATCTAATTGTAAAATGTTCCAATGTCTCTTAATAATGTTGACAATAGAAGTATTATTATTAGTGAAGGGTATCACTAGTCTCCTCTTATCATTATTCCTCACATCAGGTCTTTCATCTATGCTGCCTTGTTTTTTAATAAAAGGACGTCCTAGATGTGTACGTTCAAAAGTGTCCAAAGAACGCATATCTCTATTGCAATAGCCTCTATGCCTAAAATCACTTTCTATAGTTTTTAATGCATCAGAGAAAACCAAATCATCACTAGTTATATTAGAAAAACGTTTCACTTGATTACTCACAATGTTTCTGTGTATATGGGGGGGGGTGCATGCTACTTCTGTGAAGAATAGCATTCTTCCTACATATCTTCCTAAATACTTCTGTTTCTAGAGTATTGTCTTTTTTCCTCAATGTCACATCTAAAAAATCAATTGTATTTTGTGAATACATTTCAGTCAACCTAAGAAATGTGGTAGTTCCATTGATATATAGAACAAACTCTTTTAGGAGCTCTAGTGTGCCTCCCCAAATTAAAAAAAGATCATCAACAAAACATTTGTAATATCTTATAGAAGTGGAGTAAGCCAAATGTTCTAAAACATATGTATTCTCCCAGTATGCTAACACAAGGTTAGCATAAGAGTTTGCACAAGAAGTGCCCATAGCTACTCCTTTAATTTGAAGGAAGTATTCATTGTTAAGGGTAAAAATATTGTGACAAAGAACCATTTCTAACAGCATTGTGAGTTTAATAACTTGATTGTTGCTAAGTCCTTTGTTTAACAAATATAACCTTAAGAAATCTATCCCTACATCATTGGGTATGCAGGTGAAAAGAGAAACAACGTCTAGTGTTACCATATAATCTGTAGTTTCTAGAATATTGTTCTCATTGAAAGGTGCTAGTGTTTCTAAGAACTGTTTCGTATCACGTAATATAGATCTAGTTGATTTCACGACTGGTCTCAAGTTTTTTTCTAGAAAAATATATATTGTCTCAGTTAACCAGCCCCTGCCAGATACTATTGGTCTAAGCGGAGGATTATGTGTGGTCTTGTGCACCTTAGGTAAACCTCTAATTACTGGTATCACAGGTTTCTCTATCAAAAAATATATTTGTAAAGTTCTTCATCAATAATCCCACACATCAACATGTCATATAAATCTGCATGTACTGTTTTTATTAACTTATCTAGATCTGACATGCTCAGTTTCTTATAAGTAGTAGTGTCTGAAAGCATTTCTAACATAGTATCATGGTAGTAGCCGGTATCTAGAAGTACTGTAGCTCCCCCTTTATCAGCTTGTCGAATTACTATACTAGTATTGTTCTTTAAATCATGAAGGGCTAACTTCTCTTCCTTGGTGATATTGTAAAAATCAAGTTTTATATTGTCAGATTCAAAAAACTTCAACAAATCATCACTGCAAGCTCTTTCAAAACTTTCCAATAAAGGATGTATAGCAGGCATATAAGTAGAAGGTTTTTTAAAGGACATAACATCAGTATTAAAAACATTGTTGCCAAACTGTAAACCAAGTGCAATATTTCTAACAAAACATTTTATATCAACAATTAAATCACTTACATCAGTCCCCTGAGAGGGAATGAAGGACAAACCTTTGTTCAAAATCTTTCTTTCATTGTCCATAAGCTTGTGACTGGAAAGATTAATAATCAAGTCCTGGTTACAGTTTTGAAAGTTTTTTTCTGAAGTTCTAACTGGCCTTCTGATATCTTCCTTTTCCTGGTTGTTTGTGGACTCCAATTGTGCCTCATCTCCTGTCGAAAAGGGAGTGGAAAATGAAGAGAAGTGTCATTAGATTCAGCTGAAACAGTTCCACTTGCTGACATAGGAGTTTTTCTTCTCACTACAGGTGCTGACATGGTAGTTGTATTTAAAACATCAGAGTTCACTGTATTCACATTAGAGCATTGTTCACTAACTGCTGCTTCTACATGAGAAGAGGAAGCAGACACGGAAGGAGTAGGAGTAGATAAAGTGTTACGCTCAGAGAAAGGCATTTCAATGTTAGTACGCATCGCAGCATATGTTGTCCTGGTGGATTCTCTCAGCCAGGAGAAGACGTTCCCCCTCGAGAAAGCCATACAGTCTCTTTCTAATTTTTTCTTTTTTGCCAATAATAACTTATTATCTAGCGCTTGCATTGTAGTCGCTATATCAGAAAGAAAATCTTCTTTCTGTGCGTTGGTAAGGGTTGCAGTCAGTTTTTCTTCTAAAGCTATAGCTTCTTGCTGAAGTTCCAACTCTATTAAAGTATATTGTTCAATAAGTAGTCTCATGTAGTCATAGCTTGTATCTAAATTAAGTTGCTGCCACTTAGACAAAAGTTCAGGATAGGTAGAGCCAAAAGTAGGCATTTTTAACAAACGAAGACCTCTAGGGACATCTTTAAAATTAATACATGCCTCCATATGTCTTTTTTGCCACTGGGCATTCTTAATTTTACTGAGGTTGTCCTCGAGCTTTCTCATTGTTTGTAAAACATCTACATGCCAATCAGTATCTCTGTATGTAGAGGCTGCTTTTGCTAATTCAGCATAAGACAGTTTTAAAAGTGGATTAATACCTTCTGTGAAGATTTCTGTGAGACCCAAAGGTCTGGATTCAAGTAACACATTGCTGGTTTCTTCTGTCATGTCCCTTCAGTGAACAAAGTAGCAAAGTTCAGCAAGAAAAGAACACTGTCAGGGTAAGGTATCACCTCCCAAAAAAAGCACAAATCCAAAATCAGAAGAGGATGATACTCCACAACAAACGAAGCAAAACCAGATGAATGTAAAGACAAGTCCTTTATTCGAATAAGTAAGCGCTTTCACGTTGCTTGGAACGCTTCATCAGACTTCAACAAACCATAACATTTAAATCAACTTTTATATAAGTAAAACACCAATGAAAAACACATTAGCAAGTCACGTGTAAGTTACAAAAATAAATCATTTCCTTTCCATAAAAATTATATAAATATATCATAAAGATCTCATGTTAATAAATGAATAATAGAAGTAAAATATTAAAACATACTAAAACACATATTGCATAGTGAGACTTGTTTAATGTTTCAAAGGTTTATCTAATAAAAATGGTCTCAATGAAAATTTATCATTGAGGCCATGACCTTTATTCGCAGATAGCTTAATAATCCATTTTGCCTCAGCTTTTTCTGTCTTATTGCCAATATTACCAAGTCTTTCAGTCTCTGTTAACTGTCCTATTACTAAAAATCTAAAGGCATGTGTGGTGTCATTTTGTAGTACATGTACATGTAGTACCAGTCGTGGAATCTACTAGATCTATATTACGTGATACGATACAGTTCTTAGAAACACTAGCACCTTTCAATGAGAACAATATTCTAGAAACTACAGATTATATGGTAACACTAGACGTTGTTTCTCTTTTCACCTGCATACCCAATGATGTAAGGATAGATTTCTTAAGGTTATATTTGTTAAACAAAGGACTTAGCAACAATCAAGTTATTAAACTCACAATGCTGTCAGAAATGGTTCTTTGTCACAATGTTTTTACCTTTAACAGTGAATACTTCCTTCAAATTAAAGGAGTAGCTATGGGCACATCTTGTGCAAACTCTTATGCTAACCTTGTGTTAGCATACTGGGAGAATACGTATGTTTTAGAACATTTGGCTTACTCCACTTCTATAAGATATTACAAACGTTTTGTTGATGATTTTTTTTTAATTTGGGGAGGCACACTAGAGCTCCTAAAAGAGTTTGTTCTATATATCAATGGAACTACCACATTTCGTAGGTTGACTGAAATGTATTCACAAAATACAATTGATTTTTTAGATGTGACATTGAGGAAAAAAGACAATACTCTAGAAACAGAAGTATTTAGGAAGGTATGTAGGAAGAATGCTATTCTTCACAGAAGTAGCATACACCCCCCCCCCCATATACACAGAAACATTGTGAGTAATCAAGTGAAACGTTTTTCTAATATAACTAGTGATGATTTGGTTTTCTCTGATGCATTAAAAACTATAGAAAGTGATTTTAGGCATAGAGGCTATTGCAATAGAGATATGCGTTCTTTGGACACTTTTGAACATACACATCTAGGATGTCCTTTTATTAAAAAACAAGGCAGCATAGATGAGAGACCTGATGTGAGGAATAATGATAAGAGGAGACTAGTGATACCCTTCACTAATAATAATACTTCTATTGTCAACATTATTAAGAGGCATTGGAACATTTTACAGTTAGATGATGGTATAAAAGACTTAGTGGGTGAAAAAACATCCTTTAGCTATAAGAATACTAAATCTTTAAAACGTATGCTTTGTTATGAGAGAGTGCCTAAAAATAAGATCTCCTCTGAGAGAAAGGGTACATTTGCATGTCGCTCTTGCAACCAGTGTATATATATATATATATATATATAATGAAATCTAATGTTTTCATACATCCAGATACTGGTGTTAAATATGAGTTTAATGAATACTCTGATTGTAAGTCAAGAAATGTGATTTATTTAGCATCCTGCATAAAATGTTATTGTTTCTATATAGGAAAGACTAATAGAACCTTAAGAGAAAGGATACGAGAGCATTTGTATGCTATACATAGAGAGAATGAAGGGAATGCCCTAGCCAAGCATGTACTACAAAATGACACCACACATGCCTTTAGATTTTTAGTAATAGGACAGTTAACAGAGACTGAAAGACTTGGTAATATTGGCAATAAGACAGAAAAAGCTGAGGCAAAATGGATTATTAAGCTATCTGCGAATAAAGGTCATGGCCTCAATGATAAATTTTCATTGAGACCATTTTTATTAGATAAACCTTTGAAACATTAAACATAAGTCTCACTATGCAATATGTGTTTTAGTATGTTTTAATATTTTACTTCTATTATTCATTTATTAACATGAGATCTTTATGATATATTTATATAATTTTTATGGAAAGGAAATGATGTATTTTTGTAACTTACATGTGACTTGCTAATGTGTTTTTCATTGGTGTTTTACTTATATAAAAATTGATTTAAATTTTATGGTTTGTTGAAGTCTGATGAAGTGTTCCAAGCAACGTGAAAACGCTTACTTATTCGAATAAAGGACTTGTCTTTACATTCATCTGGTTTTGCTTCGTTTGTTGTGGGGTATCATCCTCTTCTGATTTTGGATTTGTGCTTTTTTTGGGAGGTGTTACCTTACCCTGACAGTGTTCTTTTCTTGCCGAAAGAAGGCTTTGTGGTTATCTTTCGATTCCTTGGCAATTTTTCTTTAGAAACTGGCCTTGGATGATTTTATGAGCGATCGTAGTTTCTTGCTAATAATGATCAGTGATGCCTTTCCTTTTTGGAATTTTGCTCTATCATGTAGTAGTTTCCTCATTCTGTTGTATAGCTTATTTATGGCCAAGGACCACCAGACTGGTTTCCTCTTTTTGGAGGATTGAGTCTTGGTTTTACTTGGGATGGCTCGATCCATGCATCCCTGTAGATGTTCATATAATGCACTTGTAAAGGATTCTGTGGATTTGATAGCATTATCCTGTAGCAAGGGGGCTTTGAAACTTCCCACTTCAGTCTTGAGAAGTATGAAGTTTGCTTTTGAAAAGTTTTTCACAGTGGTTTCCTTGACTGGGGGTGGGGTCTGGATGTGGATGTCCAGTGTGATTACTTTATGATCTGATCTTACCAGCAAGGGGTTTACCTCTGGTGTGGAACACCTAGCCCCA
The DNA here is from genome assembly GCF_019279795.1 of Protopterus annectens. NCBI lineage: Eukaryota > Metazoa > Chordata > Ceratodontiformes > Protopteridae > Protopterus > Protopterus annectens. The sequence continues at coordinate 287,948,417 of NC_056740.1, forward strand.
ATGTTGGTGATGATCAGGTCCAGTATGTTGTCACCTCTAGTGGGCATGGTGACCAGCTGTTCCAGGGCATTTGAGTTTATAAACTCTAGGAAGCATTGGGCAAAGGAGTTTGTACTTGAGTAATTCTCCCAGTCAATGTTTGGGTAGTTGAAATCTCCTAATATCATGGTGTTTGGTAAGACCTTTATATTTTCCAGTTTTCTCAGGAATGCTGAGTGAGGGTCCTGAGACAAGATAGGTGATCTGTAGCAGGCTAAGATCTGATAAGCAGCTTTGCCCACTGTTAGTTGCACTTGGATGGTCTCCGAGTCCTTGTGCTGTGCCACTAACCTGGAGGAGTGGTTAGCCTTTATGAAAATGGATACACCCCCTCCTTTTGTATTTCAGTCTGGGTTTTTGGGCCGAAGCTCGGAAAGACTGGGATTTCTTTAAGTGGAGCATGTCCAACAGCTCTGTGTTTGACATAGCTTTGTATGTTAGGCAGTGGTCACTTCTGAGTAGGCGATATGCGACAGAGTAAAGCTGGAGTGTTTTGAGATGGTCTGTGTAGGGCATGTATTTGAGGCCGCTAATCCTCTTTGTGAAGTATTTCTGCGGGCTTTCCAGTTGTTGTAGATGTCTTGTGAGGTACATACCAAAAGGAGCGTTGTACTCTATAATGGATCTAATGAGTAATGAGTAGAGGGGAACAATGACCTCTTTTTTTCTGCATGAGAAAGCTTTTGTGATGAGGTGTGCCATGTAGAAGGATTTCCTGACTACTGTGGCAATGTGATTATCAAAGGAGAGTCTACTGACCACCTCTCTTATCACACTTTCAGTGTTAAGTATACTACCACCTATGTTGTAGTTCATGGGTACAGAGTTTTTACCAAAGGGGATGACAATGCACTTTTTGGCATTGAGCTTGAGGCCATGGCTTTGACACCAGGCATCTGTCTCAGTGAGGCCCTTTTGTAGGATGTCCATATCGTTAGTAGTTTCGATTATGGCTCCTAGTTTGAAGTCATCTGGGAACTTCACTAGCCAAAGACCTTCTGTGTTAGCCTGTACTTCAAGGAAGTAGATGCCAAACAGGACAGGACACAGGACTGAACCTTGTGGTACTCCACTTGTCACTGATCTGAAGTCGGACTTGGAGTCTGCTACTTTCACAGTGTGGGTTCTGTCAGTGAGCCAGTTGGCAACCCATCTTGTGACATAGGGATTTATAATGTAAAAAGCAGAAACCTGATCTCACCACGATGTAGTCAGTTAATAAGTTGGAGTGCAGATGCTATTCCAAAATACAATTCCAAAAGACAAACAGCAGCCGTAGTAAAAATATAAAACTCTTCTTTAATGTGAACACAATGGATGAAGGTAAGCGCTTTCGCGTGGTCACAGCCACGCTTCATCAGACAATGAAAACCCTACACAAAAGTGCTTAAATAGTGCATTGTTCAAAAGCCAAGCCCTATATAATTAAGTACTTCAATCATTGTTTAAAGCGGCATTGTCATCAAACAGTTAAAGACATTACGTTCTTTGTGAATAGTTAAAACATCTAAAATATAGCTGATACAGAACTCATAATGCAACTTATAAGCTAAAAATGTTTAACATTCAGATGATAAAAGGCTTAGTGCATTTCATCAGTAATTCTATACTTAAATAAACAAAAAACAAAGAAACAAACGAATCCCTGCGAGTCTAAACTCTAACAGGTATGTCACACTGAGAAACTTTTCTACGGTTACTATCGTAACCGAAATCACAATTCATTAGGCGGGAACTAGTTATAAGTGTCTACAATGAATTATACAAAAAGAAACCTTTCTAAACTTTGCCTACCTAAGGAAATAGCATAAATGCATAATAGTTGTGAACAATATTCATGTTTTTAAAACCTTAAAAACCTTAATAAAATCGGTTAGATGATTTTATAAACCTAGCTAAACCTTACTATAAAAGTGCAAATAGATCTAATGCGAAACCACTTAAGACCAAGTAACATATAACATTTAAAGTATGTATGAAAAAACAAACAAAAGAACAGAAGATACATATCCTCATGAATAGAAGTACAAGTCAAAATCATCTAGGTTGTGCTTTTTTTTTACATAGGGATTTATACCTAGTTTAGTGAGTTTATGTATAATTCCAGAGTGGGGGATGGTGTTGAAAGTCTTGGCAAGATCTAGATAGGCTGTGTGAACCACCTTACCCTTGTCTATGGCTTTGGTGACTGTTTCAAAGAAGTCTATCAGGTTTAGGAGACATGATCTGCCTTTTACAAACCCGAAATGGTTGTGGTCCAGAGTTTGGAGATTGCCAGTTACTTTGTTTATAAGTTCCATGATGATACATTCCATGGCCTTGCAGACCAGGCTAATGGGGCGCTAGTTCCTGGGGTCCGTGGTGCCTCCCCCCTTGTGTAGTGGGATAACCGTCACTGTGCTCCATTCAACAGGTACAAAGCCTGAGGTGAGGCTATGATTGAACATGGTACTTAGATGTGGTGCCAGTTCATTCTGTAGTCCATGTAGAACGCAGCCTGAGATGTTATCTGGTCCCATGGATGCTGTGTTCCTGGCTTGAGTGGTTTTAACCTGTGCAGCCATGATGACAGCAACTTTGCATTCTTCCGGTATAGAGATGGGCTCTTTCATGGGTGAGAAGGGGGTAAAGTTAGCACTGATCCTATCTGCCAGGATGTTGGCAATATCAGTAGGGTCTGTATATTTAGTGCCATTGTGCTGTAACTCAGAGCAGATCTGAGTGCTGTCATTGTGATTCTTGACATAGCTATAGAATGCTTTGTGGTTGTCTTTAGAATCAGTGGCAATTTTGTTTTTGTAACTAGCTTTGGAGGATTTTATCAGGGATCGCAGCTTTTTACTGAAGCTGACCAGGGAGCTCCTCCACTCATGGGTTTTACCCTCTTTTGCAACAGTTTCTTCCTTCTGTTGTGCAGTTTGTTTATGGCAGGGGGCCACCAGATTGGCTTCCTTTTCTTGGAGGATAGCGTCTTGGTTCTGTTTGAGATAGCACAATCCATGCACTCAAGTAAGTGCTTATAAAGTGCAATTGTGTAGGATTCAGTAGTCATAACTGTATTGTCCATCTGCATAGGTGTCCTGAAGTTCACCACTTCTGTCTTAAGAATCATGAAGTTGTCTTTGGAGATATTTTTTAACATGGTTTCCTTAATGGGGGGTGGGGGCAGAATGTGGATATGTAGGGTAATTAGCTTATGGTCAGATCGGACCAATGAGGCATTGACTTCAGGTGTGGAACACCAGTCACTTAGGACAAACCAAACCCCATAACCAACACTAATAACCACAAAGTGAGCTAAATGCTACTCATTGCCAGCAGTCTCAGCTTCTAGATGCACACACTCGAGGCACTTCTCAGTATGGAAAATACTGATATCTGTGCAGTAACAGAAACCTAGTTCAAGGCTCCAGAGAGCACACTAGCACTACCAGGATACTACTCATTCCATACCTTCCAGCATCAGAACCTGGATTATAGCACATAGGGTGGGGATGTATCCATATTCATCAAGGATACCTCTTTACATGCTCTCTACAGGATATATACCCATAGAATGTTGCACAGCAACGTTCTTCCCACTCCACAGGGGTGGGGCCACAAAAGACCCTTGGCATTCACGTTCTTTGAACCTGATGAGTCTGATCTGCAAGGCAATGGAGCCAATCATAATGGAAGTCAACAATAAAGACATTGGGAACCTTCACATAGTTGAGCACACCCAGTTTGGCTTCGTCAAATGCAGATCACGCCTCCTGAACTGAGTGGATTTCTTTGAGACAGTTACCCAGGCTACAGATGATTGAAATGAGCTCCACACAGCCTACCTATACCTCGCTATGGCCTTTGACACCATTCCCCAGTCAGGTATCATAGATGAACTCATCAACCTGGGCATGAATCCATACATCACAAGATGGATTGCAAACTGTCTCACAGATAGATCCCACAAATTAAGAGTTGCTGGCTACATGTCAGACTCTACACCGGTAACAACTGGTGTCCCCCAGGGTTCAGTCCTGGGGTCCCTCCTGTTTGGTATAGACTTCTCAAAAGTACATGCCAACACAGGAGGGTTGTGGTTGACTACGTTTGCTGGGAACTGTAAAGTGTTTGCCATAACAGATTCCCCGGATGACACAAATATTATCCAGAAGGGACTCTATGAGACAGATGTGTGGTGTCAGAATCATGGCCTCAAGCTCAATGTGGAAGAAAGCATAGTAATCCCCTTTGGTGAAAACAAAGTACCCACAAACTACCACATAGGTGTTACCCCCTTAAAACTGACAAGGTAATAAGGGATCTGGGGGCACAAGTAGATAGTCATCTTTCCTTTGACAACCATGTTGCCAAAGTGATTGGGAAATCCTATGTGGCCCACCTAATCAACAAAGGGTTTGCATCAGGATCAAAAGAGGTAGTGGTGGCCCTCTACTCTTAAGTCATCAGACCCATCATTGAGTACAATGCACCATTTTGGATGTACTCAACTAAGCATATCCAGCAGCTGTAGAGACCACAGAGGTACCTCATCAAGAGGATTACTGGCCTCAAACAGTTGTGTTATGCAACACAACTGGTAAAACTAAATCTGTTCTCCGTTGCGTACCACCTACTCAGAGGCACACTCTGCCTAACATACAGAGCCATGTCCAACACATAACTGTTGAACATGCTCCATCTAAGGATAACAAAATTGAGTCGCACTACACACTCCAGGGATATGAACCTCATCACAACAATGAATACAGCATGCTGGTGGGATAGAGTACCATCCCAGACACTTGCCTTACTGTGGAACAGAGTCCCAATGTACATCAGACAGAGCCCCTCGCTGACACTCTTCAATAGAAACCTTGATGAGTGGATGGGAAACAGACAATTCATGCCAGGCATCACATCAGCAGCCCCACTAGAAAGGGGCTTAGGGTACTAACTATTAGAACTAGGGCTTGGGAGACTACCCAATGGGGTGGTGAAAGCTGCACAACTTGCCTAGGCTAATATATGCCTTTGTGAAGATAGTCTACTACATACCTATGAACCTATGTGACAGGTACATGTCTACAGATAGTAGATGTGTACTTCATTGTACAGTCATGTTGTACAGCAGGCACATGGACCACATACACTGTAATGCTTACAGATACTGGTGGCTGTTATGTACAGTGGGTGAGATGTGCACCTCATGTCTTTTGTGCCATTGGGATGTGTGCTGGGTGGGATAGTCCTGGATGGCTCCCTGCCATGGTCACCCTCTTACACACATCTCTGCCCATCCATCTTTGCCTTATTATACTGTGTTCCCTCTACATATAACTATATATATATATATATATATATATATAGAGAGAGAGAGAGAGAGAGTGTGCAGCTATCACCACACATGGGGTTAGTTCCCTAGGCCTCTGTGTAGTAGAGCTGATGAAGTGATCCGTGGTGTGACAGTTCAGTTTCACATACACTCATCAAGGCTCCTCTGGCAGAGTGTCAGGGTCTCAGCTTAATGTAGGTTGGGAGCCTGTTTCAAAGCAAGGGAAGTCTGTGAGTTAGTAACATATCCCTCCAACATGTTCTATTTATTGTTGTGATGATGATATCCCTAAAGCATGTGGCACAGTGAGCTTGGGTTTACTTCAGATAACGCATGTACATCAGTTCTGCATTGGACATGGACCTGTCAGTTGGGCAGAGATCGCCTGAATAGACAGTATGCAACAGAGTGCAGATTGAGTTAAATTCAGTCTTGTTGCATGGGGCAACTGTTTGAGGCCAGTAATCCTCTTGTTGAAGTACTTCAGTGGTCTTTCCAGCTGCTGAAGGTGCCTAGTCAGATTCATCGCAAGTGTGCTGTGATACTCTCTGATGGGTCTGATGACTGATGAGTAGAGGGAACCTCCTTTGACCTACATGCAAAGACCTTGGCAATTTGTGGGAACACATAGCATGATTTTCTAACCACTTTGTGAATGTGTTTCTGGAAGTAGTGATGACTATGCACATGTGTCCATAGATCCCTTATTATTACCTCCATATTTAGGGTGTTGGCACCTATGTGGTATTTGTATGACTGTAGCTCAAGGCCATAATTTTGACAGCACATCTGTCTGACTGAGACCCTTTTTAAGGATGTCTCTGTTGTCCCAAACATCAATTATGACAACCTTTTTGCAGTCATCCACAAACTTTGCTAAACATAGCCCTTGTGTGTTTGACTGTATTTCTGAAAAGTATACACCAGACAGGAGGGGTCCCAGGACTGAGCCATTGTGGACAGCAGTTGCTACCGGCTTGAACAGGAGACCACAATTCTTACCTTGTGGGATCTATCTGTGCCCCAGTTGGCAATCCGTCAGATGACATACGTGTTTATGCACAGGTTGTTGATTTTGTGGATACGACATGTGTGTGGGATGTTGGAAAAGGGCTTTTCAAGGTCTATGTAGGCCATGTGGAGCTCATTTCATTGATGTATGTCCTGGGTGACTGCCTTGAAAACTGTCTAGCACGTTTAGGAACCATGATCTGCCCCTGACCAAACAAAAATCGGTAGGGATGGGTGTTTGTAGGCTTTCAATAGCTCTGTTTATGAGTGCCATAATGATGGACTCCATGGCCTTGCAGATCATGCTTATTGGCTTATAAGACTATAGTTTCCATGGTCTTTTGTGCACTGACACTTGTGGAGTGTGCCAAACGTTGCTGTAACCCATTCAACAGTTTCATATCCTGTACAGAAGGTGAGTCTCAACAGACTGTTCAGGTGCAGGGTCTGTTTGTTTTGGAGTTCACATATGACACAGCCAGGGAAACCATGTCATCCCATAGATGCCATGTTTTTAGGTTTGGATAGAGCTGTTTAACCATTGTATATGTGATTTCTGGGTTTTCACAATCTCCAGGTATGGTAATGGGCCCGTTTGTCAGTGAGAGGGAGGGTAAATATCTATGAACCTGTCTGACAAGATGTTGGCAATGTCAGTCATGTACATGTATTCACTTACACTTTGCACTGACTCAGAACATATATGAGTTTACATTGATATTTATGACATAGCGAAAGAAAGCTTCATGGTTCCCTATGGACTCTTTGGCAATATTTTTGCCAGAACATGGCTTGGATAATGTTAGGAGTGCTCATTGTTTCTTGATGATACTGATCAGAGATTTATTGATCTTCTTTGCATTTTCACTTTCTTTGAACAACTTATGTACTTGTAGTACATAGTTTGATTTTGACAGGGGTCCAATATATTATATGGGTCTGTTTTCATATCACTGTGTGTGCAAGGCAGGATTGGTGAATAGTGACAAGTGTCTGGAGTAAGAACTGCAACTGCCAGATATGTGTGGCCCACTGCTGTACTCAGACATGGCCTAAGTGTGTGAGCATGCCCAGTATGATCTTTCAGTATGTTGTTGACTGACATTTGCTTCGTTTGTTTGTGTGTGAGCATGCCCAGTATGACCTTTCAGTATGTTGTTGACTGACATTTGCTTCATTTGTTTAAGTGTGTGAGCATGCCCAGTATGACCTTTCAGTATGTTGTTGACTGACATTTGCTTCGTTTGTTTAAGTGTGTAAGCATGCCCAGTATGACATTTCAGTATGTTGCTGACTGAAATTTGTTAAATTTGTTCAAGTGTGTGAGCATGCCCACTATGGGCATATATGCTATATGTGTGTGAAAAATCAAGTTGTTTTTTACTTCAGGGCTCACCTTTGTGTTGTACATCGACAGGAAGCACGCTGTGCCTGCAGGGATTCTATGAGTCAATTTGCATAGACTTATCAACATTTCTACATACAGGGGGGACAGCTATGATTTGTACATTTCTACCTGGGGGGGCACACCTGATTGTTACTGTGGGTGTACATAGGATGAGGGGTACACCTGACACTTATACACATTTAAAAAAAGTAAAAATCCTGGAAAAGTCAACAAAATAAAATACCACGAACCAGTCTGTTCCTGGTTACAACATGTAAGACACTAGCACAAACGGAATGGCAGCAAAATCTCTATTTAATTCAGTTTATTCACTTAAAAACATACAGGTTAAGCGCTTTCATCTAATAAAATAGACTTCATCAGAACAATACTCCTCACACAATGTTTTTCTTAAATACATGCTCATACCAATCACATTTAATACATTTAATACAATTAACTCCATAATTAATTCTTAAAGTGCTAGTGCTGAATTCCTATTCTCCCTATTGACTTAAATAACTAATATTGAATACAATTAATAAAATAGTATAATAATATTCATTAAAAAAATATTCATTAAACATGTGAACGAAGTTCATATAGTGTCTATTTATGTTCAATATATATATACAAAATATAAAAAATATATAAATATGAATATTTTTGTTTTTATTTTATATATTTATTTAAAAATACCATCATAAAAAACTAATAACTAGTATTTTCCAATATGGGTTTAATTGATATGTACTCGTTAATACCAGGGGGGACAGAAGCATTTAAGCGGATCTGCCACCTTGCTTCTTTTCCCCCCAGCATTTTCTTTATGTTACCACCCCTGGGATTGTTTTTTACCAATTCTAATATTCCAAATTGAAAAGAAGAACATATGGCACTTGCATTCAGATGTTTGCATAGGGCATTGTTTCCATCTTGTTTTCTTATACTTTAACTGTGGTCATAGATCCTATTCCTCAAGCACCTGTCGGTTTTTCCAACATAAAAACATGGACACTTAGTGCACTTTGCAAGATAAACCAGGTGCTTAGACCTACAGTTGCCCTTCTGGAATTTAGCTTCTGTCTTATTAATATTCTCTAATACAATGGAAGGGGAATTGATAATAAACCTACACTGGTTACATGTGCCACATTTGTAGGTACCATTCTGTGCTTTGTCATTATACTTGTACCTAATTTTCTTCTCCAATTGCATTTTCATATTTGTACCATTCCTAAACACAAAATGTGGTATGTCCCCTACAATCCTAAATATATTACTATCAAATTTCATAATATTCCAGTTTTTCTGTATAATATTCTTAATCTCCCTACTGAATGGTGAATATTGTAAAACACATGCCCTTTCAAATAGAACCTTATCAGTATTATTTTTGGCTGTACAGTTTGTATATTTATTATTATTATTGGTGACTCCCTCACTGTTCATGGGGCCAACCCCTAAGAGTGGTTTATATTTTTTCCCCCACTCACTTTTCACATAATTGGTGACGTCGGTCACCATTCCATCAGGGTAACCCTGCTCCTGAAAAAAAACCCTATCAATTCCAGTTCACTGTTTAAGTCCATGGGGTCTGAGGTCATCCAGGCTGCTCGAATACATTGCCCTTTAATAATATTCCTTTTCTGACCCAAAGGGTGGCAACTAGTATATTGCAAATAGGAATTACTGAATGTTTCCTTCCTAAAAACGTTGGATTTGAATTTCCCATTGTATAATGTTATTCTAGTATCCAAGTAGGAAACAGATTCCCTTTCAACATTAAAGGTAAATTTCAAGCATTGACTGCATGAATTTAAATGTTGTTTGAACTCTTCTAACTTCTGCAGATCGCCCTTCCAAATTACAAATATATCATCCAAGAATCTGAGGTAGCATATAATACTACTAAACCATTCGGTTTTGAATATATATTCTGTTTTCCAATCCAACAAAAACAAGTTGGCAAATATGGGGGCACACGCAGCCCCCATAGCTACCCCTTTTCTTTGTTTGTAGTATTCTCCTTCGTACATGATGTAGTTATAAAGAACCAAATCCATAAATTCTAATACCAGGGAGGTTTTGTCCCAGGACAAGTTGCCATATTTCTTAATACTTTGGTAAAACCTTGATAGGCCTTCCTCTTGTGGAATACTTGAAAACAGGTCGACCACATCAATAGTTATTAACCACTCCACTTCTGTGGCTAAACCTAGCTGAAGTCTCCCCAAACAATCCCAAGAGTCAATGACAATATGCCCAATTTTCTTATATATAGGTTTTAACCACATATCAATTACTTTCCCAAAGGGGAACGTCTTAGATGCACTGCCAGATATTATTGGCCTGAAAGGGGGGTCAACAAAATCCTTGTGTACTTTAGGAATCCCCACTATAGTACTAATTATGGGGAATTCCACTCTTAAAAAGTTGTATAAATCACTATCAATTCTGTCTTCCAATAACAAATCTTCTAGGTACAGATCTATCTTGTGGTACCCAATATTTACCTCATTGAGGGAAGATATAATATAATTACCTGAATTCAACAAAATACTATTAATTTTGTTTATATAGTCATTATTTTGGTATATAACCGCCCCACCCCCCCTTGTCAGGTTTCATAATTCTTATGTTGTGGTTGTTTTGGATATCTTTCAATGTTTTAAATTCATTCCTAGTAAGATTATATTTCTTATTCTGTGAACTACATTTGTTACCATATTGATAAATCTCTTCCGTAACCATTTTTTCAAATATACCCAACATATTGTTGAGTGGGGGTGTATATACACTTTTCTTTTTGAACTCTACTTCTCCCCTGGTTTCCTTACCATCAAAAAAGATGGCTAGATTCAATTTCCTTAGATATTTTTTTAAATCTACTATATAATCAACTACATTTATATTCATGTTTGGAACATACTTCATCCCTTTGGATAATAGTGTAAAGTGTTCCTTTTTAAGCTCAACACTAGAATAGTTGTATATATTGAAATCACCATACCTACTGATAATGTCATTGACCTTCACAATACAATGGTCATTCACTGCTAGTCTTGGCTTCTGTAACCTTCCTGTCTTCCCCTGTATCTCACACTTTCCATTCTTATTCCTTGATGCTCCTCCCTGCAGGGGTCCTCCCATCTTGTGTCCTCCCCTAAAAAATCTGGGGACTGGGGCATCCTACATTGGTCATCCACTCTGTAATTCCTTCTATTTCCTTTGTACTGGAATACTCCATTTTCTTTGATATAATATCCTTTTTTGTTATTATTATTGTACATATTAGTTTTATAGTTTGTTTTTTCCCATCTATACACATTCCCCTTCCTATATTGTACCCCTTTTCATTTTACTACATTTCCTCTCATACTGTTTCATGACCTGACTTTCAACCCATGTGTATTGAGAATTTAAAAACAGTTCAAATTCTTCAAAACGTAAATCATTTTCAATAATATTGTTAAGTTGTTCCAGTTCTGCCATTAAAATACATATTTTCTTATCATGACAACTAACTATAAACTTCATAAACGAAAAGCCAAAATTGTCAAACATTTTAGCATATTCTTCTTTAGTACTAACATCCAAATCAACCCCCATGGGGTGCTTGAAAAATCTCAAGCCCATGGGAACAATAGCACTGTCCAAACACTTTTTCAAGTACATATTCTCCAGCTGTAAACTTTTCATAACTTTTAACTTTTTACCAAAATCAAAAATGATGTCCTTAAGTGTTTTGTTCTCGACCCCATTCTTGTCATTGCTACTTTCCTTATTTTCTGATCCACACCCTCCTTCAAAATTGAAATCAACAGCCATAAAGTTATTAAAGTTGTAACGACATTTGTCGTTTCCATTGTTTCTGGTAAATGTATGTTTAACAGTACCTGCACGCGTGTCCTTGAGTCCAATAGCGTACGTTTTCTTCGGCACAGTAGGCTTAGGTTTGGCGCCTGAAATATTATAGTCGACCTCCGATCCACATCTGCCTACCCTTGTAGGACACCCTACACTCTGGTTGTCGTCTTGGTGGGATCCATAAGAGGCTTCTCCATTCAAAAGTACGCCATTCACCTGACCGTTGGGTAAGGAATCCCCATTGTTTCTCTGGACTTGTGTGCGCGATGATGTCATCCCTCTCTGGGTCCTAGCCTGGGAACCAGGTTGGCTGATCATTTCCAATAGTCTAGTTAGTTCCCCTCTCATGATGGCCATTTCGGACTGCAATCCACGAATGTCTTCCCTCCTCGGGGAAAATATAGAGGGTAGCTCGTCAAGAGAGTCCATGTTGTCAAGGTGCAACTAAAAAAAGTAAAAATCCTGGAACAGTCGACAAAATAAAATACCACAAACCAGTCTGTTCCTGGTTACAACATGTAAGACACTAGCACAAACGGAATGGCAGCAAAATCTCTATTTAACTCAGTTTATTCACTTAAAAACATACAGGTTAAGCGCTTTCATCTAATAAAATAGACTTAATCAGAACAATACTCCTCACACAATGTTTTTCTTAAATACATGCTCATACCAATCACATTTAATACATTTAATACAATTAACTCCATAATTAATTCTTAAAGTGCTAGTGTTGAATTCCTATTCTCCCTATTGACTTAAATAACTAATATTGAATACAATTAATAAAATAGTATAATAATATTCATTAAAAAAATATTAATTAAACATGTGAACGAAGTTCATATAGTGTCTATTTATGTTCAATATATATACAAAATATAAAAAATATATAAATATGAATATTTTTGTTTTTATTTTATATATTTATTTAAAAATACCATCATAAAAAACTAATAACTAGTATTTTCCAGTATGGGTTTAACTGATATGTACTCGTTAATACCAGGGGGGACAGAAGCATTTAAGCCGATCTGCCACCTTGCTTCTTTTTCCCCCAGCATTTTCTTTATGTTACCACCCCTGGGATTGTTTTTTACCAATTCTAATATTCCAAATTGTAAAGAAGAACATATGGCACTTGCATTCAGATGTTCATGCTGATGCCATCATATCACCAGCTGGTCTCTGGAAGGTACCTGTAGCTAGTGTTCTTAGGCCAACACATACCTTGGTATCCAGTGGGATGGGTTCCCCTCTGTTGGTTCTGTGTGTGAGGCGTGGCTGGCACAGCTCAACAATTTGCTGCAGGAGGTCTCTGTCCACCCTATAGCACTCCACTATCTCCAGCTCATGTAGCCCCTGGTAGGTTACCCTGGGTCTGTACACTCTTCTCTGTCTCCTCACTGTGGGTTGCTCAGCAGCATTCACAACATCACCACCCTCAGCACCTTGCACATGTTGGTTTATGATAGCAAGAGCAGCCCATAACATTTTGTCTGACTTTAAAGTTTTTAAGCTTTCCCTCTTTATTATACTGCAGTGTTGCAGAGTTCTTGGGAAAAAACAGGGAAGAATGCTGTTTGCAGAGTTTAAAGTGCTGGGCTGGTCTGGGCTAGTCTGTTACCTGTGTAATTGGCTGATTCTGATATATTTCACCTGGCAGCTCTGCTAGTTCTCCTTGGTTAACTTCCTACTACTTCTTTTCCTTCCTTTTCCCTTTCTGTTTCCGCCCAGTGCAGAGCCGCGCAAACAAGTGCACACGAGCACACACGTGCGCAAACGCTGTGTGCACATTTGCAAGAAATTTCAGATATATTCACGGCGTGCACCTTTGGTTTCTAGTTTTCAAAAAGGACAAATGTAGACACGCCTCTTGCAATCCTGAGCAACTCAGGGCAAACACAAGACACTGTGCTCCAATAAGCTTACAGCCTTTCTGACACACCCCGTCATGATGTTATCTATATTCTACTCTACTACTCACCTACTCCTACACTTACACTCTTGGGACATGGCTCACATGCTGGGGAAAATTGGGATTCACTATCCTTATCCTCATTTGCATAGGATTGCCTACTAATGCATGGTTAAATCTCTCACACTGAGCTTCCCCTCCTTAGCAACCACTACTCAGTGGCCATGTTGTCTTCAGCCTGCAATAGCAGGATAAGCTTTTTAGTGAAAATGGCCATTTTTGGCTATTTTTAAATTATCTTCTGTTTTTTTAAAGCGCCGCACATTTGTGCGGTGCTGCGCTATGCTTAAACATCGGCGTTCGGGTAAAAAAAAGTTAGATTTTAATAATTTTAAACATTTATAAATGCCAATGGCCTTATATTTGGCCATTGGCATGCTTCCTCAACTGTATGCATCCTTTATTTGGAGCTGTCATAGCTCTGTTTAGCTATTTGCAGAACGGTACTCCGTTAATAACAGAGTACATTTCTGCAGATAACAATAATCTTCCACAGACAGGTTAGTGTTTCCTGGATTGCAAATTTACCTCATTTGCATAACTTTCAGCAGCAAATGATGTAATTTGCAAACCATGATGCTGTCCGTGCTAGAGTAGATTTAGCAGCTCTCATGCATGCCCCTGTTGGCTGTACCTGGATCACATGGCAGACATATTGCCTCCGTGAGCTCCTACACTCCTCTTGCACTCCGTGCAAGCTTTCGTGAATCTAGCCCCGTATCTATAGTATTTTAATTTATTTTAGTCTAGTAGGTAGACTGAACTGTTGAATCATATTCAGTATTTAGTGAAGAAGGAAGAGTGAATGCAGTTAGGATAAATGTAACACCCTACCATTCAGAACATCAACACAACACACACTGCATTACCAGATAACACCACAATCAGTTAATTATATGAAAATTAACAGCAGCCAATCACTTCATCTTTACATTAGTGCTCATATTCTCTTGATACGTTCTGACTCCCACATGCTTGATCTGCATTTTGCTAAATATAATTCACCTTGGAAATTACTCTGTATGTGATTATATTGTGGGTTTATACTTACAGCAGCTAATAGTGGCTTAGTTTACAGACAAAGCTTAAGGACACTGAGGTTCATAGGTGTACACTAGGCTAATGACCACTAGGGACCATATAAGCCTAGCCATGCATCCTAAATGTGACACACAAATTTTATGTATATAGATGGTGATTTACTCACTGCCTCTGTCCATCAGAGACATAGGAGCCAGATTTGGGTGAATTTCCAGTTACCCATTTATTAGTCCAAGTTGCACTTAAAAAGGGATAGGGAGAAACTCTGCTTGACATTGATGGGGAGTCTGTTCCAGACAATGGAAATTCTCTGAGAAACGTTGTCTCTCTCTCTCTCCAAAATTTACTAATTATGTCACAAGCAAAATGTAGATCTTCTAATCTAGTAGCTCTGATGCTTTGTTTTGCAGATGTGCAAAAGGTTAATCAAAACAAGGTCTAGGGATGCCCTGTATGCTAGGCAAAGATCACAGCTCAGAAGTCTGTATGATACTGAGTAAAAAGACAGGGCTTTGAGGATATCAGCATAGGACATAGTGTTTACTCCCTGTATTCTTTTTGTAAGTAACCTTTGTGGATGTTCCATTTGCAGCATGTGTCTGGTCAGGTACATACTGAAGGTGCATTATAACCTATGATGCATCTGATGAGGGCTGAGTACAGTGGCATGATGATGTCTCTGGACCAAGATGCCATGCCCTTGCTTATAATTTGAACAAAAGGATTTTTGTACTACTTTGGACACATGCTGGTCAAAGGCTAGGTTACTAGCTACATGAGTTCCCAGATCCCTGACTAGTGAATCAACTTTTAAGAGTGTTTTATTGATGTTGTAGTTACATGTGGTAGTAGACTTCTGAAAAGGTGCTATAATACATTTCTTCATAGGTTCATAGGTAGGTACTAGGCTATCAGCCCGAGGGCTAAAGCAAGCCTAGCCAATAGCACTAGCTTTCGCCACCCATGTAGTGTTAAGTTCCTGCCCCTCTATCGAGCAGAGCCCCAGACATGATCCCAGTGGTGAATTTCCTATCACCCATCCACTTATCAAGATTTTTCTTGAAGAGTACTAATAATGAGCTCTGCTTGACATAGATAGGAATTTTGTTCCAGAACATGGGAAGTCTCTGGGACAAGAAGCTATCCCTCCAGCATGTCCTATTTATTGTTGTGGTGAGGTTTAGGTCCCTACATCATGTAGCTCGGGGAGATTGTGATTTCTTTAACTGGAGCATATCCATCAATTCCAGGTTTGACATAGCTTTGTATGTCAGACAGAGGTCTTCTCAGAATAAGCGGTATGTGACTGAGTAGAGTTGGAGTTTCTTGAGCTGGTCAGCATAGGGCAACTGTTTGAGACCAGCAATCCTCTTGGTGAGGTACTTTTGGGGCCTCTCCAGTTGTTGTAGGCATCTTGTGAGGTACATCCCAAATGGGAGGGGTCTGATACATGAAGAGTAGAGGGGGACAATGACTTCCTTTTTTCTAGATGTGAACAATTTTGTGATTAGGTGGGCCACGTAGAATGATTTTTTGACCACTGTGGCAATGTGGTTATCAAAGGAGAGGTTACTATCCACTTGGGTCCCAAGGCCTCTTATCACACTTTCTGTATTAAGTGTACTTCCTCTTTTTGGTAATTCGTGGGTACCGTGTTTTTACCAAAGGGGATAACAATGCACTTTTTGGCATTTAGCTTGAAGCCATGATTTTGGCACCAGGTGTCTGTCTCAGTGAAGCCCTTTTGCAGGATGCCTACATTGGTAGGAGAATCGATAATGGCACCCAGTTTTCAGTCATTTGTGAACTTGGTTAGCCATAGACCCTCGGTGTTCACTTGCACTTTGGAGAAGTATATGCCAAACAGGAGAGGTCCCAAGACTGAACCCTGGGGCACTCCACTTGTCACTGGTTTGGAGTTAGATCTGGAGTCTGCAACTCTCACCGTGTGGGTGCTCTCTGTGAGCCAGTTGGCCACCAATCTTGTGATGTAAGGGTTTATGCTAAGGTTGATGAGTTTATCTATGATTCCTGAATGGGGGATAGTGTTGAAGGCTTTAGTGAGGTCCAGGTGTGCTGTGTGGACCACCTTGCCCTCATCTATGGCCTTGGTAACAGTTTCAAAAAAGTCTATCAGGTTTAGGAGACATGATCTACCCTTCACAAATCTGAATTGGGTAGCATCCAATGTTTGGAGGTTCCCAATGTCTTTGTTTATGAGTTCCATGCTGATACACTCCATGGCCTTGCAGACCAGGCTTGTCAGGCTAATAGGTTGATAGTTCCCGTGGTCTGTGGTGGCTCCTCCTTTGTGGAGTGGGATAACCATTGCTGTGTGCCATTCGGTGGGCACATAGCCTGTGGTGTGGCTGTGATTGAACATGGAGTTTAGGTGGGGGGGCTAGTTCATTTTGGAGTTCATGTAAGATGCAGCCTGGGATGTTGTCTGGTCCCATGGATGCTGTGTTTTTGGCTTTAGAGAGTGCCATTTCTACCTGCGTGTTTGTGATTGACAGGGCTCTACAATCATCTGGTATAGTTATAGGCCCTTTGGGGGGGTGAAGGGGGGAGTAAAGTTTGCATTGAACCTATCTGCCAAGATGTTGGCAATATCAGTTGGCACTGTATATTTCGCACCATTCTTTTGTAGCTTGGTGCAGATCTGGGTGTTGCCATGGAGATTATTGACATAGCTAAAGAATGCCTTGTGGTTGTCTTTAGAATCCGAGACAATTTTTCTTTCAAAGTTAGCTTTGGAAGACTTTATGGGAGATCTTAGTTTCTTACTGGGGCCCATCAGGGAGTTCCTCCATTCCTGGGTTTTTACTCTTTTTTACAACAGTTTCTTCCTTCTGTTGTAGAGTTTGTTAATGGCAGGGGACCACCAGATTGGCTTCCTTTTTATGGAGGATAGCGTCTTGGTTTTGTTGAGGATAGCATGATTCATGCACTCATTCAGCTGCTTGTAAAGTGCATTTGTGTAGGATTCAGCAGTCATGACTGTATTGACTGTGTTATCCATCTGCAGGGGCATCGCAAAGTTAGCTACCTCAGTTTTGAGTAGCATAAAGTTTGCTTTGGAGAAATTGTTTACTATGGTTTCCTTGTGTGGAGGTGGGGTTAGGATGTGGATATCTAGGGTGATTAGTTTATGGTCTAATCTAACAAGTGAAGAGTTGATCTCAGGCGTTGAGCACTGGTCACCCATGTTGGTAATGACCAGGTCCAGAATATTGTTGCCCCTGGTGGGGGTGTTGACAAGTTGATCCGGGGCATTAGAGGTTATAAATTCCAGGAATTGTTCAGCAAGAGGATTAGTACAGGAGTAGTTTTTCCAGTTTATGTTAGGGTAGTTGAAATCACCCTTTATTATGGTATTTGGTTGGACCCTCATTTTTTCCAATGTCCCCAGGAACGAGGAGTGAGGGTCCTGGGTCATGGTGGGGGATCTACAACAAGCTACAATTTGGAATGCATTTTTGCCCAGGGTTAGTTGCACTTGGATGATCTCAGAAGCATTGTGTTTTGCAACTAGCCTGGAGGTGTGGATGTCCTTCATGAATATGGACACACCTCCGCCCTTCATGTTTCGGTCCAGGTTTTGTGGCTGAAACATGTGGTATGAATTATAGCCTGGTAGTGCTGGGGTGCTCTCAGGAGCCTTGAACCAGGTCTCAGTCACTGCACAGATATTAATGTTCTCCATTTTGAGGAGTGCCTCGTGTGAGTGCATTTTGAGGATTAGACTCCTAGCATTAAGCAGCATTGCCCTCAGTTTATTGTCATCTGTAGTTCTTACCATGGTGCATTTGTCTTTTGAGCCATGCCTAAAAAAGGCACTATGGGAGTGGCAAGAGCCTTGGCCAATATCCTGAATCCCAGGGGTGACAGGTGCAGGCCATATCTAGTGAAGTATCGTGGCCTGTCAGGCATGTCATCCCAGGCAGACAGATAGTGGATCCCCTTTGAATGACACCAGAAGCTCAGCCAATTGTTGAAGTTGATCATCTTATCCTTGTACTGTGTTATCATTCTTGGTGAAGGCAGGATGCTACTCAGGGCTAGGGTCATACCTGCCTGGGCTAAAAGATCAGTGAGCTCCTCCATGTCTCTTTTCATGTAGTCCAGGGAGGTACATCTCAGGTCATTCACACCAACATGGACAATGACAGAGTCATATTTGTACTTGCCTTGTAGTGACCTGAGTGCATGCATTATGTGGCGGATTCTGGCACCCGACAAGCAGCTGACAGTAACCTTCTCTTTGTCCAGCCTGGTGAGTGGGACGTCAGTGTGCCTGACTATAGAGTCACCTATCACTGGTGTGTTGGGTATGTTGTTTTGCCTTATGGGCTGTGGTTGTGTGGCACACCAAGTTTGTAGGCTATGTGTTGTTTGTGGTGTGTTAGTGGGAGGAGGTTGCTTTTGTGTTTGCTTTGGAAGTCTCTGTTGCCTAGACAGATTTAGAGTTTTACTCAGAGCCTCCATATATGTCTTGGTGTTACTATGTGTGGGTTTTGGAGGTGTTGGTTTAGTTGGTCTATGTGAAGTGAGTGGGGTGCTGCAAGTTATTACCTTGTCCTCTTGACTGTCTGTTCCAGTCTTGGTTGGAGAGAGCTTTGCCTCTACATTGTATAAGTGCATCTCTCACAAGTGTTAGAGTTTGGTGGTAGAAGGAGAGGGTTGTCTGTGTACATGAGGCAGTAGCATTGCCTCAAGATGCCCAGTTTCATCAGGTAGGCTGGAGAATACACCGGGAGCTGTCTGTTGGACATGACTGAATAACTAGTAAAGACTGTTTCCTTTTGTTAAGTGGGAAAGTGGGTGTCAAGTAGGGAAGTATATAGACTATTCCCTCCTGGCAGATGCGGGGGTTGAGTTCTGGGGGTTATTTAGTTGCTACAGCAGATTTAGAACAAGTGCTGGGCTAATAGGTGCGGGTCTGAGTGTTTAGGGTGAAAGACTGACTAGCTATAAGGGAAAAACTGAAGAGCAGACTTTGTGGAGCTGAGGATAGTTAACCTTAGCTAACTGGCGCTGCGTGGTACGCAAAACCGCGCAAATACGGGTTTTTATAACACAAATATGAAAGGGATAGAAATTGGCCTAAAATGGCCAATAAACTACAAATTCTGAGCTGAAAACAGGTCTATATTAAAATCTCGAAGTCTGACAATATCGAATACGATATTGTCGATATGAGAGTACCGAAAGCACACTACATCGAATGTTTAAATGGAAAATCTCCATAGGGGAAGATTTCTGTTTACTTCAATGTAGTGCATTCTCAGACTTGGTATATTTTAGTAGGGGGGTGTGGGGGATGCAGGGGGGCTTGCCCCCCCTGCCTACACACTATTTAGTTTTTTTTTTAATTTAGTATTTTTTTTTTGGATTTGATGGTTTAAGACTTCGATCACTAAAGTTCGATCTTTAGTGATTCAAAGTTTTAAATATTTGAGATTATAATATAGACCCGCTGAAAATCACTCCTCCGGGGACAGATAGGCTGCTCAAAGCTCCCCATCCTCACTGGTGAATAGAGAAGCTTGATTCTATACAAGTAACGTTTTGGCAACACAGAAAGTACAATACAGCCCTTGATTCAGCAAACTCTGAAAACTGGAATCTACTAGCTTCAGAAAGGTGGGAAACAAGTGTAGAATAGGGTTTTTTTGTTTGTTTTTTTTAAGAGGTTAAGGCAGTTTTAAGTCATGGCTTTGGCACCAAGTGCTTGTCTGTATTAGACCTTTCTGAAGGGTCTTCTCACCTTGTGGGGGATTTAATGACTGCTCCCAGTGTGCAGTCATTTGTGAACTTGATCAGCAAAGGCCTTTGAAATTGACTTTGACATCCAAGACATCAATGCCAAACAGGAGTGGACGTAGCACAGAGCCCTGGGGGACTCAACTGTGAACAGCCTCTTTGTAGAGGTGGCCTCACCAATTCAAACCTCCTGTGTCCTAGCAGTGAGCCAGTTAGCTGTCCAGTGTATTATGGTTTATACCTAATTCCCTATGTTGACAATGCCCAGGTGGGTTATAGAATCAAATGCTTTAGCCAGACCTAGGTAGGCAGTAGACACCATTTTCCCCTCATCCAGTACTTTACAGACCTTTTCAAAGAAGTCCAACAGATTCAGTAAGCATGACCTTCCTTTGAGAAAGCCAGACTGGGATAGATTTGGTGTCTGGAGGTCTCCTATGTTCTTGTTGATAATTTCCATGAAAATTCCTCCCATAGCTTTGCAAGTAAGGCTATTCAGACTTTTAAAGATCATCCCTTGTAAAGGGGATGACCATTGCAATTCTCCATTCACTTGGCACAAAGTCTGTTTTAAGAATATAGTTAAATAATGACTCTAGGGGTCCTGATGAGTCATATTATAGATTATGCAGGAGGCATCCTGGAACATTATCAGGTCCTATTGAGGTCATGTTCTTGGCTTTAGTGAGTGTAACCAGTAGATGCTCCCTAGTTATATATACCAGTGGAGTGGTTATGTTTGAGGGTATTTCTGAGGGGATAGTTGGGTGTGAAAGGGGGGTAAAGTTGGAACTGAATTTGTCTCCAAACAGGTTTGTTATATTCCCAGGCTCAATGAGTGTAGCACCATTAAGCACCTTTCTGACATAGCTGTAGAAGACCTTATGTTATCTTTTACCTTGTAGCCTATCTTAACCTCAAAATTGGCTTTGCTTGACTTAATTAGCCCTCTTAGTTACATATTTAACTTGATGAGAGGGTTTCTGTTTTTATGGGAATTATCCTTCCTCTTTTTTGCCATTATTTTTTTCCTTTTGTTGTAAATCCTGTTTAATTATAACATGTATATATTTTTTTTACAGCTTATTACTTATTCTGTAATGTAGTATTCATGCATTATTATGTAGCATACATATTAGGAGCTCTTCTATTTTCTATATGTGTGTTCAACTTTATTGCCTGCTCTGTATTTGCTTATTTTCTTCTTTTATTGTATCCACAAACTGTACGCCTGTGTGATTGTCTTAGTCTTTGTAACCAATGTTGATTTGTAATTATGTTTAAATTATAATGTGGAGCTTTTCTCCACGGGCTATGGGCTCATACCCAGATGGACTTTCCTAGTAAACAAATGTCAAATAAATAAATAAAAAATAAATAATTTGAGAGGCCACCGGGGTTGTTTGTTTCTAGGGCTAGTCCTGGCTTTACTTCTGGTAGGTGCAGCAACCTACATGCAGCCATTGACATGGCTGTGCAGCTTTTCTGACAGCAATTCACTATAAGCTGCTGAGTACTCTGGGTTTGAAGGGGTACAGAATTTTGACAATTAATCACTTAATAAAGTAATTTGCCTTGGAATAGTTCCTGTTACTGGTTTTAACAAGATTACTGAGTTGGTTTTGATTTTGAAGGCGAGAGCTTTATGGTCAGCTCTTACTAGGGAGTATGAGACATATGGGTGTGGGCGGGGCAGCGTTCTCCCATATTTGTAATCACAAGGTCAATTATGTTGGAGCCTCTAGTGGATGTATTCAGTACTTGGTCAAGGGTGTTTATATTTACGAAGTCCTGGAATCCCTGTGCCCATAGATTTGTGGCTGTGTAGAATTCCCAG
Source organism: Protopterus annectens (assembly GCF_019279795.1). NCBI lineage: Eukaryota > Metazoa > Chordata > Ceratodontiformes > Protopteridae > Protopterus > Protopterus annectens. Next base: position 287,970,663 of record NC_056740.1, read on the forward strand.
TCTATATAGGCGTAATTAAAGTATCCCATGAGCAGGGATTTAGACTGGATGGTAAGTGTCTCCAGTAGGTCCAAATATGCATTGTGAGCTTCTAGAGTCATGGAGGATGACATATAGCTAACGTACGATATGGTATGGGATTTTGTCTGTGGTGATCTGCAAGTGGAGGGACTCCAGTGCATCATCCTTTTTGACCACCATAGAGGTAAGTCTGTTCTTAATGTCCACTGAGACATCTTCTCATGTAGCCCTTTTCTGTGCAGCTACTGGTCTAAAAGTGTGGAAGGCACTGAAACCTTGCAATACCAGGGTACTCTCTGTCACTTTAAACCATATCTCAGTAACTGTACGGATATCTATATTCACAAGTGTGAGAAGGGCTTGGCTGGAGTTTAGTTTTTTGTTTAGGCTCCTGGCATTGAGCAGTAACACTCTGAAGTTCAGTTGAATTGATTTTGTTATGTATGTAGGTTTGTCAATTTGGCATTACCTAAAAAAGGCACTATGGGGTGGATAAAATTTTAGCCAATATTAAAAAGCCTAAAGGTGAGAGGTGCAGGCCACTCATGGCAAAGCAACATGGTTTGTTAACCGTGTCATCCCAAGCTGACAAGTATTGGATCCCCTTAGAATGATACCAGAAAGGCAGCCAGTTGTTGAAATCAATCAATGAGGCATCATCCTCGATGATGGTAATATGCTACTTAATGCATTGTGACAGCATCCTCAGTGATACATTGTATCATTTTATCATTGTATAATTGTATCATTGTATCATCCTCAGTGATGGTAATATGCTGATCAATGCTAGGCTCAAACCAGTGTGAAAGCTCCATAATATGTCTCTCTTCATATAGTCCAAGGAGATACATCTTAAGTCATTTACACCTACATGGACTACGATAGGATCACAGTGGTACCTGTCTCATAATGACTTGAGTGCATGTGTGATTTGGCAGATTCTGGCTCCAGATAAGCAACTAACAGTTATCTTCTCCTTGTTCAGCCTGCTTAGAGGAGCATCAGTATATCTTACAATGGAGTCACCTATAACAAGAATCTTTGGAAATGTGTTTAATTGCCATAGGGGCTTAGTGTTTGAGTTCCACTGAGAGTGACAGTATGTCTGGTGTTAGGTGTTGTTTTTTTCTGAGTGCCTTTGAGTTTTCCGAAGCATAACTTTGACAAAGGGTAATCTAGGTAATCTTTGCTGTTTAGGAAGATGGCTTTTAAGTGCCTCAGCATACATTAGTTTATGTATGTGTTGTGTATTATGTAAGGTGGGTGTTGTGTGTGTGGTTTCAACAACCTGTTGTGCACTTGTATGCAAGAGTTTAGTCACCAAGCTGGCTACAGTGAAGTTAAGAAATTGGATATCCATTCTGTCCAATCCTTTGATTTGTAAGCTAAAAGGGGGTGGTGTTCTGGGGTTAGAAGACTATTAAGGGTACTTTATTGAAGCAGATTATGCCAAACAGTACAAAATTCTACTAACTTTAATGTTTATACAATACTGAACTCAACTAAATCTGTAGGTATTGCCACGTGACTCCCAACTAGCTGCTCTAAGCTTGTTGGTGTCCATAGTATTTGTGGTATATTGCTGCTTTTCTGGGTACAGTTTTATGAACCATTCTTTCTAGGTGTTTGCTACAGTACAGGGCACTGCTAACCCTTACAAACATGCAAAATTTATAGCAGCACAGAAAAAAAAACAGAAAACTAACTAGTGAGCCCTCTGGCCAATAACATGACTACATTGAGTCCTTTTGTGTATTTCCCAACTCTGACCAGGCAAACACCTCCTGCCACAAGATGAATAAATCCACTCCTCCTAATTCAAAAATACATTAGAAGAGACCCACAAGTACAAAACTACCACAAACCACATAAACATCTAGCTGGAAATCCCTTGCTGAAGGCAATTTCAAGGCAGCCTTACAGTAGTAAAGTGCGAGGAAGAGCAATTCTTTACAAAAAAAAATCAGTGAAATGCACACATAAAACCAAGAAACAGGACTGGTCACTCAAAATAACTTAAGTGCAATTTAACAATCAAAGGAACTTAACTTTGCCTGGATGCAGGGCTGGTGTTAGCATTTTGGGGGCCCCCAGCAAGTGTCATTCTGGGGGCCCTACCTAGGAGTGTGTAAGGTGTGGCCATGCCCTCTTCCCTTTACTTCAATCCTCAAAGTTTTCTAGAAAACCAAATTGCCCTGAGGGGCAGATTACAATATCAAGCATGGTCTGAAACTGTTTCAAAGCTCATAACCCCAACCACCAATCTCTCAGCACGTAAGACATAAGGGGCTATATTACGTGATTGAATAGTAAAATGTTCAAACATGTAATAATCGATCCCAAAACGTCAAACTGTGAGAATGTTGAATGGTTCAATGGAGATCTCCGTACAGTGCGGGCATGGACGTTTTCCATTGACTGCACTGTAATGCGATCTCGGAGTTGGTATATTTAAGTAGAGGGGGTGAGGGGGCACAGCCCCCATGTGAGGGGTGCAGGGGGGTTGCCCCCTTTCTTAGAGCATTTTTATGGTTTGTTTGGGTGTTTTTATGTTTTTTTTTGCCATTTGACATTATGGCGTTTCAACATTTAGGGGTCGATTATTACAAGTTCGAACATTTCACTGTTTGATCACGTAACATAGACACAGACATAAGATTAGGGCTTTAAAAAACTGGCCTTTTCAGATAATAACAGATTTAGAAGTAGCATGCTTTGCATGAACCCACATCTTTTTGAGGGTAACAGACCAAAAATACTAGGTAAACATCTCAACATTGGATATCATTCTCACAGGCCGTACCCCCACCTAATGTTTCAGCTCATTTCTAGACAAAGTCAAAAATAAACACAGAACAAAGGCATAACATCAGAGATAATAATTCAAGTTGCAGTGTAAAAACTTCTTTATTCCAATAAGCGTAGCAAACATACGGAAATAAAAGACAAGCGCTTTCGCCCGGATCCTTCCAGGCTTTATCAAGTTACCTACATTTAAACACAGGTTCATTTGTTAACTCAAATTTTATTACATTAAATACTATGACAACTCAGAATAATGACATCATGGTGACTAAGGAAGGTAACTGCACTTTGCATAGAAAAAATGATTTTACTATATACAATTATACTGAAATGCTGGTCAGTGAGCCAGCCTTCATTATTTTCAGTAAGGGTCTCCACTTTGTACCCAGCAAGAGGGTAGACCTAGCCAGTTTACTGGTAGATCTTAAACTGTTTATGAGAGGGCTTAACTTGAAACACTTTTTTAAAGGGAATGCCTGCAACTCTGCAGAGCTCAATAGAAAAAGTATTTTCAATCCCCCCATACATCCAGTACTCAAAATTTATGAGGAATTGATTGAACAAGATTTACGGTACATTTACCATGACACAAGTGAACTTGCGCACACCAACATGGACGCACACGAATTTGAATATATTGACAGGTTATCTAAAGAACACATCAGGATTATGAAACCTGACAAGGGCGGGGGGGTGGTCCTTATGTACGATTCAAATTATGAAGCACACATGCATCATTTATTGCATGACGAGAACCAATATTGCCTAATTTCTCGTAATGAACATAACATCGCTCTGGCTAAGATAAAATACTCTCTTTATGATTATCTTTTACAAGGGCGTATAAATGAAAAACTTTACAATTATCTTTTAGTCAACAAACCCAGAACCCCAGTAATTTTTGGAATCCCAAAAATTCACAAAGGTACCGATCCCTTAACCTTCAGGCCCATTGTCTCCAGTGCAGGGGGTGTAACAGAACCAATTGCCAAATTTATTGATCATATAACCAAACAATACACTTCAACTTTGACTCATGTATGTAAAGATTCGTGGGAATTCCTGAAAAAATTTCCCCATGGAAAATTGCCCTTCAACAGCCTTTATGGTCACCGTAGATATTAAGGATTTATTCCCCAGCATTCCCCATAAAGTTGGGCTAGACTGGTTCAGTGACTTTTTTAATAACAAAACCAATCTGGGCAACAACCTCTCAAACTTAATAATTGAACTAATGGGCATGGTATTAGAGAACAACTACATTTTTTTCAATGGTGAACTTTTTAAACAGCTTAAAGGAGTAGCCATGGGTGCCTCCTGTGCAACTATCTTCGCCAACGTAGTTTTGCACAGATGGGAGCAGACACACATTTTTGCCACCACTTGGGCACAACACCTAATTTTCTATTGCAGATACCTGGATGACATCTGCATTATTTGGGGTGGTACGGAGGATGAGTTAATGGCTTTTTTACATTATATAAACACAACTACCAAATTTTTGACTTTCACTCACAAAATCAGCAGACAGGAATTGCACTATTTGGATGTCACAATTTACAGGGACCCCGAACGATCAGAATTGCATTCGAAAGTACATAGAAAACCTACTTTTTCAAATTCCCTACTACATTTTGATAGTCAGCATCCATTTCACCAAAAGAAAGGGATAGTAAAGGGGCAATTAATAAGAGCCTCCAGAATGTGTAGTAAATTGATAGATTTCCATCATGAAATAAACAATTTACACAACATGTTTACTGAAAGGGGATACCCTAAAAATTTACTCAAAACTCACGAATGAAGTGGTGAGCAAAAGGGATTCTTTATATGCCCCACTGCTGGGTGGTTCCCTGGGTATGACTTATTATCCCGAGACACAAAATAGCAAAAATGATAAGACTGGAAGCAGTTTCACATACATTTTTTCAGAGAACTCATCACAAATAGAGAGCACAATATCTAAATATTGGTTTGTTTTGACAAGTAATGAAGATTTTAAAAATATCATTTCCTGCAAACCTCAATTTGTGAGAAAAAGGGGACAGAATTTTAAAGAAATTTTTGAGAGAAGACCTCACACACATAAAAGAAGGCAGCACCTACGCAGGGGCACCTATAAGTGTGGGGCTTGTAAACAGTGTGGCTTAATAATTAATGACTCACACATTTATTTAAAAGCTCGCCACACCAATATTCGCTCCCCTGGACACTTTACATGTGGGACTAAAGGAGTGATTTATATAGGGGTCTGCATCACCTGTGGTGGTTTTTATATAGGGAAAACGGAACGAGAATTCAGAAGAAGATTATATGAACACACCTATGAAATAGAAAAAAAGAAAGAAAGTAATGCCTTCTTCAAACATTCCCTTGACTGCCCCAACTACAAACTTGCATTCATGATACTTGAACAGGTGATTCCCAATGTTAGAGGGGGGGATTGGGAGTCCACCTTAGAATATAGAGAGCTGATTTGGCAGCTCAAACTTGATGCAGGCAAAGCTCCAGGCCTTAATGGCACTTTAAGCATAGGCTCTGTTCTAAAACTTAGAAGGGCCAGACTTTAGACAATTATTTTACACTTTCAATCTTCCCTTTTCCCTCCTTTCCCCCCGCCCCCTTCCCCCTAACCCCTCCCTCCTCCCCTTCTTCCACCTCCCCCCCTCCCCCCCTCTCCCTTCAGTTTCCTTCCCCTTTATGGTTTTTAAACTCCTCCTTCCAACATTTACCCATTTGATAATGTAGAAATACATTATCAGGATGAACTAAAATTGGAGACGACAGTAGGTCTAGAAGCCAATCAATAAAAGCAATCAAATTTACCAATGTTGCCATTTATACTTTTCTATAGGTACAATGAAAGAAAAGGTGAGACTCCGCTGGATGTTCCACTGCTTTATTAAAATACACAAAAAGTTGTATCCAAAACTGGTAAACTCCAACAAAATAAATATCCACTGACAAGCGCTTTCGGGTTTAAAACCCTTCATCAGATCACATACTAAAAACACTTCCTGATATTTAAAATACATGCCAACCAATGAGAGTTAGTAAAAAGCCCGCCTTTTCTGCAAGGCTGGTTTTAAAGGTACACAGTCATTTAAGCCTATGTATTTTAAATATCAGGAAGTATTTTTAGTATGTGATCTGATGAAGGGTTTTAACCCGAAAGCGCTTGTCAGTGGATATTTATTTTGTTGGAGTTTACCAGTTTTGGATACAACTTTTTGTGTATTTTAATAAAGCAGTGGAACATCCAGCGGAGTCTCACCTTTTCTTTCATTGTACTTATTTTTCGGCTGTTTGGTGAGTCTGAGGCATAGCAAAGAACATTATTTTGACATACTTTTCTATAGGGTATGTTTTAAACACATGAATTTGCTTCAACATTATGCATTTTGCACTTTATGATGCATACAGAATACTTTTTTAAAACTATGAACTGTACTCACGCATGAAAAATACTCGAATTCATTGTATGGCAAATTAATTTTAAACATATGTGTTTTTAAATAATAATACTTGTTCAGAATGTTTTTTAAAACACTTTTAAAACATTTTTAATGAATGTTTACAGTTAGAAAATTTTCTTGAAACAAATGTGGCTGTTAAAGTTGGCATGTGATCAATTAAGTATTCTCTTTAAAAGCATCTGCCTAGGACTTCACACAGTTTCTGACTTGATAAAGCCTGGAAGGATCCGGGCGAAAGCGCTTGTCTTTTATTTCCGTATGTTTGCTACGCTTATTGGAATAAAGAAGTTTTTACACTGCAACTTGAATTATTGTCTCTGCTGGCGGATTTGGTACCTTTTCTTGGTTTTTTTGGCTTTTTACTGTGGATAACATCAGAGATAGCTTTAAACATTGCTATTATAAACTTACAAAGGACTAGAATTACAGATTATGCATTGGTATGAATTAAAACATCAGTACATTCTGCAGAATTCTCACAGCCCCATACCTCCCAATGTTTCAGCATAATAATTCCAGATAAAGCCAAAATTAATTGCAGAGCAGAAATATAATGTTAGCAGTAGTGTTAAGCATTTTGTTTTAAACATTATTTCAAACTTATAAAGATAATATAACAAGTTTTCCATAAGCGTGCATTACAATAATTCCTGTACTCTCTACATTCTCACAGCCCCTACCCACAACCCTTCAGCACAAGAGCTCTAGACAAAGCACAGAATCATAAGACAAAAGCTAGAAATCAGGGAAAACCTTTAAAAATGCTTATAAAAAATGACTGAATGGGTTTCCCATAATTTGGTGTATTATTTTGCTTCAATCTCAAAGTTTTGCTAGAAAACCAAATTGTTTTGAGGGACAGACCACAAATATCAAGCAACAGTCCCACAGCTTTCACAATGCCCATACCCCTACCACCAACCTCTTAGCACAGTAATTTTGGATGAAGCAAAAAGAAATAAAACAAAAAAGAACAAGACAAAACATAACATTAGGGATTTAAAACACTTGGCTTATGAACCAATAAAGATGCTAGTATAAACAGATTTTACAGTGGTGTGAATTGCTTGAACTAACATTTTTTTTTTATGCGAAACCAACCAAACATACCAAACATTAGAACACCATGTGACATTTTTACAACCCCTACCATCTTCCTAACCTCTGAGCACAATAACTCCAGATAAAGCCAAAAATAATTGCAGAACAAAGGCAGAACATCAGGGATAGTTTAAAACATAGCTATTATAAAGGCAGAAAATTTTGTAGAACAGGGTTTGCATTAAAATTATATTTATGCATTCTGTAACATTCTTTCAACACAATTCTGGACAAAGCAAAAAAAAAAAAGGTAGGGCAAAGGCATAACATCGGGCATTTAAACACTTATCTAATAAACTTATAAAGATGCTAGAACAGGTCTTTCATTGCATGGAGTCAAGGTTTTCATGAGAGAGAGCAGAAAATCCCAAGCAGACATGAGGACATTCCACAACATTCTCACAGCCCATACTCCCCTCCCAACCTCTCAGCACAACAATTCTGAACAAAGCAGGAAAATCATAGACCAAAGGCATAGCACAAGAGATAGTTGTAAATACTGATGTTACAAACTTAAAGAAGAAATACTAAAATAACAGGGTTTGCATTAGTCTACATTAAATCATCATCTACATTTTTTTTATAGGTTCATAGGTTCATAGGTTGATACTAGGCTATCTGCCCTAGGGCATTTATAAGCCTGGCCAGAGTGTGTTTGGCTTTCGCCACCTTTTTAGATTAGTTGACTGTGCCTCTGTATAGTAGGTCACAGAAGATAGCCCTTTTAAGGTTAGTTTACTGTGCCTCTGTCTAGTAGGGACACAGAAGAGATCCCAGGGTAAACCTACGATCTCCCATCCACTCGTCAAGATTTCTCTTGAAGAGGGTCATTGAGGGGCTCTGCCTAACATGGATTGGGATTTTGTTCCAGAGTGAGGGGAGCCTCTGGGATATGAATCTGTCCCTCCAGCATGTCCTATTTATTTCTGTGCTGAGGTTTAAGTCCCTGGAGTGTGTAGCTCTAAGGGATTTGGATTTCCTGAGGTGGAGCATGTCCATTAATTCTGGGTTGGACATGGCTTTATACGTCAGGCACAGGTCGCCTCTGAGTAGGTAGCAAGCAACTGAGTAGAGCTGGAGTTTCTTTAGCCTATCTGCGTAGGGCATCTGTTTGAGTCCCTTGATCCTTTTGGTGAGGTACTTTTGGGGTCTTTCCAGTTGCTGCAGGTGTCGGGTAAGGTACATCCCAATTGGGGCATTGTATTCAATTATGGGCCTGATGAGTGATAAGTAGAGGGGCACAATGACCTCTCTTGATCTAGATGTGAACCCTTTCATGATAAGGTGGGCTATATAGAAGGTCTTTCTAACCACTTTGGCAATGTGATTGTCAAAAGAGAGATTGCTATCTACTTGGGTCCCCAAATCCCTAATTACTTCTTCCGTACTTAATGGATTACCACCTATGTGGTAATTTGTGGGCACTTTGTTTTTCCCAAAGAGGATGACTATGCATATTTTGGCATTTAGCTTTAGGCCATAGTTCTGGCACCAGTTATCCATCTCTGTGAGACCCTTTTGGAGGATGCTTGTGTCAGTCGGTGAATCGATTATGGCACCCAGTTTGCAGTCATCTGCAAACTTGGTCAGCCATAGTCCTCCCGTGTTAGCCTGTATCTCAGAGAAATATATACCGAACAAGAGAGGTCCCAGGACTGAGCCTTGTGGGACGCCACTTGTAAATGTTTTAGAGTCTGACATGGCACCTGCAATTCTGACCATGTGGGTTCTATCCCTGAGCCAGTTTGCAACCCATCTTATGACATAGCGGTTGATATTTAAGCTGGTGAGCTTATTTATGATGCCTGAGTGGGGTATTTTTTCAAAGGCTTTTGTGAGGTCCAGGTAGGCTGTGTGGACTACCTTCCCTTCATCTATGGCCTTGGTGACTGTTTCAAAAAAATCGACCAGGTTCAAGAGGCAAGATCTGCCCTTAACAAAGCCGAATTGGGTAGGATACAGTGTTTGGAGGTTCCCAATGTCTTTGTTTATGAGTTCCATGATGATACACTCCATAGCTTTGCAGACCAGGCTAGTCAGGCTTATAGGGCGATAGTTTCTGGGGTCCGTTGTGGCACCACCTTTGTGGAGTGGGACCACTGTTGCTGTATGCCATTCCTTGGGTACATATCCTGTAGTAAGGCTGAGACTGAACAGTGACTTTATGTGAGGGTTCAGTTCTTCTTGGAGCTCATGTAAGACGCAGCCCGGGACACCGTCCGGTCCCATTGATGCTGTGTTTTTTGCTTTGGAGAGGGCAGCTCTCACCTGTGCATCTGTGATGTCAGGGAGGCTACACTCTGTTGGGATAGACATTTGCTCTTTTGGGGAGAAGGGGGGGAGAAGTTTGCACTGAACCTGTCTGTCAGGATGTTGACAATGTCTGTGGGTTCAGTATATTTTTTATCATTTTGCACTAATTCAGAGCATATTTGGGAGATGCCACCCAGGTTCCTGACATAACTAAAGAAGGCCTTGTGATTATCTTTAGCGTCTTGTGCAATTTTTCTTTCGAAGCTGGCCTTAGATGATTTTATGAGGGATCGTAGTTTCTTGCTAGTACTGATAAGAGATGCCTTCCCTTTTTGGGATTTTGCTCTATCATGTAATAGCTTCCACCTTCTGTTGTATAGCTTATTTATGGCTGGGGTCCTCCAGACAGGTCTCCTGCCTTTGGAGGAGTGAGACTTGGTTTTATTTGGGATAGCACGATCCATGCATTCCTGTAGGTGTCCATAGAATGTGTTTGTAAAGGATTCTGCGGTTTGGGCCATATTTTCCACTGGCCCGGGGGCTTTGAAGGATTCCACCTCGGTTTTGAGAAGTGTGAAGTTAGCTTTTGAGAAGTTCTTCACCGTGGTTTCCTTGGCTGGGGGTGGGGCCGGGATATGTATGTCCAGTGAGATTAATTTATGGTCAGATCTTATCAATGAGGGGAATACCTCTGGTATGGAACATAGGGTCCCCATGTTGGTGATGATCAGGCCCAATATGTTTTCCCCTCTTGTGGAGTGGTGACCAGTTGTTCCATAGCATTTGAGTTTATAAATTCTAAAAAACGTTGAGCGAGGGTGTTGGGACTTGAGTAGTGCTCCCAGTCTATGTTTGGGTAGTTGAAGTCACCCAATATAATGGTGTTTGGAGAGACCTTCATATTCTCCAGTGTTCTCAGGAAAGCTGAGTGGGGTTCCTGAGTTTGGGAGGGTGGTCTGTAGCAGGCTACAAACTGAAAGGCAGTTTTTCTCACTGTTAGTTGCACATGGATGGTCTCCGATGCTTCGTGCAGTGCCACTAACCTGGAGGTGTGGGTATCTTTGATGAATATGGATACTCCCCCTCCTTTTGTGGTTCGGTCCGAGTTTTGAGGCTGAAAAGCATGGTATGAGGTATAACCTGGTAGTGCTGGGGTGCTCTCTGGAGCCTTGAACCAGGTTTCTGTTACTGCACATATATCAATATTCTCCAAACTGAGGAGAGCCTCGAGTGCGTGCATCTTGAGGTTTAGACCTCTGGCATTGAGCAGCATTACCCTTAGTTTCTTTTTCCTTGTGTTGTCTATGGAGGTGGGTTTGTCTTTTGAGCCATGCCTAAAAAAGGCACTATGGGGGTGGTAAGAGCCTTAGCCAGTATTTGAAAGCCCAAGTGACAGGTGCAAGCCATCCCTAGAGAAGCAACGTTGCTTATTGAGCATGGCATCCCAGGCTGACAGACACTGGATCCCCTTCGAATTAAACCAATACTTTAGCCAGTTGTTAAAATTGATCATTTTGTCTTTATACTGTGGCATCATTCTTGGTGAGGGTAAGATGCTACTCAAGGTCAGAGTCATACTGGCCTGGGCTACATGATCAGAGAGCTCCTCTATGTCTCTTTTCATGTAGTCCAGGGAGGTACATCTCAGGTCATTCACACCAGCATGGACAATGACGGAGTCATATTTGTACTTACTTTGGAGTGACCTGAGTACTTGTGTTATGTAGCGGATCCTGGCACCCGACAGGCAGCTTACAGTGACCTTCTCCTTGTTCAGCTTGGTGAGTGGGACATCAGTGTGTCTGACAATAGAGTCACCTATTACAAGTGTATTAGGTGTGTTGTTTAGCCTTAAGGGCTGTGACTGTGTGGCACACTGACTTTGTGAACTATGTGATACATGGGTATTGTTGTGGGGTAGCGGTTGCTTGGATGTCTGCTTTGGAGGTCTCTGCTGCTTGGGCAGATTTTTATTTAGAGCCTCCGAGTATGTTTTTGTGTGTTTATGTGTTTGGTTTGCTGTTGTGATAGGTCTATGTGAGACTGGATTTGTGGTGTGTGTGGTTACCTTCTCCTCCTGACTGACTGCGCCAGTACTGGGTTGAGAGAGCTCAACCTCCAGTTTGGCTATATAGTTGCATCTCTCACATATATTTGAGCTTGTTGGGAGGAGGAGAGGGTGGTCTGTGTACATAAGGCAGTTGTAACATTGCCTCAAAATTCCCAGATTCACCAGCTGGACTGGAGAGTAAAACCGAAACTGACTTTTGGACATGCCAGAATAGTATAAGGAACTACTTTTTGGCTGATCAAAAAGGACCAATAGGGAGCCAAGTACTTAAAGGGAGTATAGGAGGGTGTAGTGCTTTAGTTTATTAGTGCTTACTTATAAGATTACTTATACGAGCAAGTGCAGGGCTTTAGAATGAAAATAGAGTGCTTACTTTGTGATTTAGAACAGTTCTAAGGGAAAAAGTGAAGAGCAGACTTTGTGGAATAGTTTAAACTCGTTTAAGCGGCGCTGCCTGATGCTGCGCTATGTGCAAAATCGCGCAAAACCACGCAAATGCGGGTTTTAAAGCAGGGAAACTGAAAGAGATAGGAATTGACCCAAAACGGCCAATAAGCTACTAGTTTCAGGGCTGAGACCACTCCTCCAGGGACAGATAGGCTGCTCAAAGCTCCCCACTCTCACTGGTGAACAGAGAAGCTTTCTCCTATCCAAGTTAGGATATGGGCAACACAAGAAACTATGCCACAGTCTGGAATTCAGCAAAACCTGAAATCTGGACTAATCTAGTTCAGCAAAGGTGGGAAAAGAGATTTTTTTTCAGGAAACAGCAGAAAAACACACAGAAAACACTGTAAATGCTATAAACAGGCTAGCGCACTTTAGTGTGTAGCCTACAACAGTTATACAATACAAAAATGACTTAAATTGATATAAAACAAGTGCAAAAACTGTAAAAAGCAGAAGGCAAATGCAATTTAAATTTTTTAAAGCACAGATCAGTTACTATCACCCCACTACCAACCTATCAGCATAAATTTGGACAAAGCAAAAGTAAATAAATAAAAAAATATGACTATTCTTATGCAGAACTGAGTAAAAATCTACAATCTGGACATTAATTATCACAGACAAGAGCCCCACCCTTATCTCTTAGCACAATAATTCTGGACAAAGCTAAAATAAAACTATTTAAACCAAACCCCCTCTCCACCTCCCCCCACTCCCCAATCCTCCAAGAATTCTGGGGACAAATATTACTATCCTCATCTCCCTGTGTCCCCCTCCCAAACAAAAAAGTTAAAAAAAAATCAGCAACTTACCATTTCTGTAGTGGAAGGCTGCAACTAATTCTCTACTCAAACTAAATTAAAGATTGACCCCCTGATTGCTACCACACAGACCATTTCAGCATTTTTAAATTTGTCCTTAAAAGGACAATTCTTCAGAGCTTTTAAAAATTGCCCTTACAAGGGCAGTTGAAAATGCAGCTCTCTGGCTTGTCCGAATGTTCTAAAGTCCTTGTCCTCCTCACGCCACCAGTAATCCAGTAAAAGATCTCTGGAAAATCTAAGTAGCATAGCAAACTTTTCTCTTGAAAAACAAGAGAAAGGAATGCTTGCTACACATGTGCCATTTTAAAGGCAACTGATACAGGAAGTGCATTGCAAAAACCACTTCCTTGAAGAGAAAAAAAAAAAAAACCTACAACTTACTTCTTTGGTTGCTGCAACCAGTCAGGTCCTTGCTTTACTGAAGCGGACCTGATGGAGTGCAGCTTTCAGCTGACATCACATCTTGCTGGAAGGCAGTTTTAATAGTCCCACGAATTCTGCAATGCTGTCGCCGTAATTACGAGTCTGCAAGAACCAGAACCGGGCAAAGATGAAGGAGAAACCTGCGGCCGCTTGTGTGCAAGTTGGCTGCATGTTGTTAGTGGGGGCCCTTGTGTGTGGGGAGATAACTAGAGGCCCCCCACGGCCGCGGGTTTGACGGTTGCCTAATGCCGGCTATGCCTGGATGGCACTGGATACATGTAAAATGCTTTTTTGCTGAGCTCCAAGAAAATGATCAAGAGATGGTGTGAACTAAAGGAGGTTCACTCAAGAGCAATACTGGTTTGTTGGGTGGACATTCAGTATCATGAATGTATGGAAAACAATGGGTAGAAAGAGTACATAAATACCTTATACGTAGTCTATAGCAACGAAAGAGGGAAGGGACGGACTTTTGGAAATACATTATCATAAGAGGGTGGAGGCCATGGAAACAGCCTTATTATAAAACACCACCACCAATAAGGCTGGGAGTGTTGGGAAAAAAACAACCAGGCTAGCTAGAGAAGCATAAAATAAAGGCAATATTGGAGCTCTTTCAGAAACGTTAGCTTAATGTGCTAGTGGGGGATGGGCCAGATACAGAATGCAACTTTAAGCAGGCAAAAGATAACCAGAATATAAAAGCACTGAAGCACAAACTGGAGCAGAGGCAATTCTCTCTAATGACCTTCTGCTACAGTTTAAGGCAGCAGACTACGCAGACATTTTTCCAGTAACACTGTCTATGGAAAGAATGCAATAGTAAATGACTAATGCTCAAAATCTCGCACAAGTACACTGTTTTACCACCACTGTGAATTAAGCTACAAGACTGGGGCCAGCAACTTTTAAAATACAAAGGGATAACCTTTACAAGTAATTCTACTTATGGAAATGGAAGTGCAGAATAACGTAGAAACAGAATTGTCCCACAATTCTTAATGAACAAGTCTAAGTTCCCAGAATAAACTTAAAAATGCAAAAGATGAAACAGAGCAGAATAGTACAAATTATTATTACAATACAGGAAACTAAGTACAACTCAAGTATTTAAACAGAATTTAAATAATTAAAATTATTTAATTGACTTTCTTCTTTTTTTTTTTTTTTTTTGAAAAGCTAGTTAATCGCAGTTCCACACCTCTTTAAGTCTTGGATAAAAGAATTGTGTGGAGCTAGCTCTGTGCTGGAAGTAGGAAGCTAGCTAGAGAACAATTCAACCTCAAATAAAGGCAATGTTGGAGCTCTTTCAGAAACTTGAGGTTAATTTGTTAGTGGGGGGGTGGTGCAGACACACAATGCAAGCAGGTAAATGATAAGCAGGATTTAAGCACAAACTGGAGCAAAGACAATTCTCACTAGTCACCTTTATTAAATTTTAAGGCACCAGGATATGCAGAAATTTACCAGTAACTCTGTTTATGAAAAAAAAATGCCATAATAAATGACTAAGGCTCAAAATCTCTCAAGACTACACAGCTCTGCAACCACTGTGCATTAAACTACAAGACTATGGGACAGCGGGGTTTAAAATATGAATGGATAGCTTTTACAAGTAATTCTATTTGTGGAAATAGAAGTGTGGAATAACGCAGAAACACAATCTTTCCACAACTCTTAACAAACAAGACTATGGTCTCAGAACAAACTTAAAACGCAAACAGATGGAAGAGAGCATTAAAGTACAAATTATTATTGCCATACAGGTCACTAAGTGCAACTCATATACAGTATTTAAACAGAATTGAAACTATTAAAATAATTGAGTTGAAAAGCTAGTTACTCAGTTCCACACCTCTCCAAGTCTTTGAAGTGGTAGCTGAGGAAAATGTATGATGCTATGAGTTTTTTAAATGGCAATGATCCTAAATAACAGGAAAAACTGGATGTGAACCAAGGTGAAACTAAAGTGAATACAATTTTCTTTTGCTGACTAAAGTTAAGTGGATTATTAGTTTATATGAGTTTCTATGCGGCCAACAGATTCAAGGCTAAGTTTTGAATGAGCATTTATCTTAAAGTCTTCTAGTGTGGACAGTTTACATACAGAGTGAACCATTTATGGTTGATAATCAAATTGCTCTTAATTTATTTATTGGCATTTGTTTACTGGGAAAGTCAAGCTGAGCATCAGTACCCTTTTTCAGTGGAAGCCCTGGGAGAAAAGCTCCATTGTACCATATTTAATGCAATCAATATTTATAATAATGTTTTATAATGCAGTTTCAGTGAGTACTTAGCATAATAGTCAGTA
The DNA here is from genome assembly GCF_019279795.1 of Protopterus annectens. Lineage (NCBI taxonomy): Eukaryota > Metazoa > Chordata > Ceratodontiformes > Protopteridae > Protopterus > Protopterus annectens. The sequence continues at coordinate 287,986,401 of NC_056740.1, forward strand.
TAATAAAATTTATATGGATATTCTCGAGCGTTCAATTTACAAGTCTTATATTGAGAATTTATAAATAGAAGAGCAGTGTACAGGATAGGTAGGAATAATTAAAGAAACACAACAGGGTGAGGTATTAGGTGAGATAAGCAAATCTGAGTGTTAATACAGAAGTAGGGATGGAATAGTAATTTGTTTGTGCTATTCAGAAGTAGGTATAGTAGTATGAGAAGTACAATAAAGTGTGGCATTAGAAACGGAAAAGTGGGTTGAGTGATTTAGTGTTTTAAAGGGAGGTATAAGAAATGTGATGAATGGTGTTAGGAGAGCTATGCCACAGATGAGGAGCAGAGACAAAGCCAGGAGGCAGACAGGAAGCCTTTTAGCAATGGTTTGAAAAGATGAAGGTGTGTGATAGCCCTGATTGATATAAGAATTTTATTTTAAGTTGCATCTACACTACTGGAATACAGTCTGGCCTCTATTATCATTTAATACTTATGATAACATTACCAAAAACAGAAATATTATTTTTAAATAATATTACAATTGTGAGATCTATTGGTGTACCATATACTGAATATTTTGGTCAAAAGGCAGATTTATACCACCTGTAGTCTCTAATCTTAAGAAGGGACTTTTTATACACTGTAAGCAAAAATGTAGTGATTAGGAAGATGAAAGTAAGAGACAATAATAATAAATTAAACAGATGAAAAATGTCTGAGCTACATTTGTTGTTAGGCATAAAAAGCTATATTAAAATTGGCTTCCCTATACTTTCAAGCCCCAGTTCCCAGGGAATTCATTCCCATGTACCCCAACTCCCAGTACTAAACTTGGCAATTACTGTTTTCAATAGGAATTGTATGTGGTTCCTTAACATACTTGGGCAGTGATTCCTTTCCTTTGGGGAACACCCCCTCCCACTTTATTTTTGTGCAGCTGTGAGGTTGATATAGAGGGAGAGAGAGAGAGAGAAAGATATATATATATATATATATATATATATATATATATATATATATATATATATATATATGTTAATTTCCTTGTGCAAAGAGATAGAATTAATTGGGTAGTGATATTAATATATAATATCTGGATCAGTGTGATGCCCCTGCACTGGCCCAGTAATCAAGGAGCCTCAATCCTCACCACTGACAACAGTGAGGGATGTACACAATGGGAGGCTACCAAGTACACACAGAGTAAAGTATAATGTCTCTTAAGAACAAACAGAGATCACAGTCAGTCCAGGGGCTGGTTTCTTCATCTTTCCCTAGATTCCTAGTAAGACTGCCTACTGGGACAGCGATAGGGTTAAGATCTTAACCCAGTGGTCAAGCCAAAACCTCCAGCACCCTCTCTGTCCAACCAGTGTTTTATGTCCCTGCCCAAGTAACTGACACACAGACACACACACACACACACACACACACACACACACACACACACACACACACACACACACACACACACACACACACACACAAAGACACACACACACTTTGAGATTTGATTTATTTTTAAACACACAGACACTCCTGATGAAGGCTGGCACAGGTTTACTAGCTATGCCCCCTTCTGCTCCAGACTGTAAGGTAGTTAACACTCCCACCAACCACTACTTATCAGCTACTCTAAGGCCCTTACAAAGGGTGACCAATCCTACTGTGTAATGTTACTATTATTCAAATGGTAAGTGTGACCAAGACTAAGGCTATTTAGGAGTGGCCTGTACAGTGTCACCAAATACATATGCAAGTATCCTAAGAGCTTAAATATGTCTCACAAATATTAGACACAAAAATAGATTTAAATATATATATAATAAATAATAAAAGAATAAGACAATGCTCAAACAAGACAGTAACTGCAGAGTTCAGAATCACATGAAATATTTTAAAACAACATTGCAGGACAGTCTCAAATAAATACAGAAAACATCTAAACTCATTCTTACTATATTTCTCTCTATCTCTAAAATAAATACTATACCTACATCTTACTTATAGAGCAAGACAATGCAGAAGTGGTGATGATGGATGTTTCTAGGTCCAAGATACACAATGCACAGTCTCTCTCTCTCTCTCTCTCTCTCTCTGAGAGAGTTCTTAAATTAATATCACATATTACTGCTGGGTTAGCCTGGTTGACATCACTCTTTGTCACCTGCCTTCAGTTTCCAGGCTAACAGATACTCAACAAAATTTAACATTTCTATATGAAAAATACATATCTCTCAGATGTTTGCTCAGAACCAGAAGTCATAAAACAAACACTTTTACATTTGAAGCCTGGTAATTATTTCTGTTTGAAGATAATAGGAAAACCTCTAGGTCTAGACATTGTGTATGCTTACTGAGAGATAACACAATCATAAACACTCTACTTTTCAACTTATTTTCTTAAGTTTTGTAATAGTTTATATACATTTCTGATCATTTCCAGTAGGGTACACTGTGGTTACATTCTTGAAGCTCAGTACTTAATATAAGTTCACCACACACTTCTGCACCAGTAGTTTAATATACACATAATATATAGTTCTCTTACATTTGTAAGACAAGCATATGAATCATATTAATACTCACAAATGGCACATGACTATCCACAAAATTCCAGATAGCTGGGCTAGCAGTATGAAATTCCACCCCGAAAACTCATGCTAGTTTTTCAAGTGACCCTTGAGAAATGTTGCTTGAGAGGGTGAACCTATCTGGGAATACCTTACCCCATTGCCTGTCTTAAGAGCCCATGTGCATTGGCATTGCTAATCCCACTGCGGTGCTGCATTATCATATCATATGCCTGCAACACTAGGCTCCACCTTAGTAATTTGGCATTTTGTTGGCTGGTTTGATGTAGCCATGTTAAGGGATTGTGGTCTGTAACTACAGTGAATTTCCTTCCATACAGATAATGCTGAAGATTCTGCAGTGCCCGCACTATGGTTAGGTATTCCTTTTCTACAGCTGCATAACATTTCTCCCTGGGTTGGAGCCTATGACTGAGATAAACCACTGTGTGCTTTCTCCCTTTGAGGAAACCTGGCTAAGTACAGCCCCCACCCCATTGTTTGAAGTGTCCACCTGCACAACAAATTCTTTGCTGTAATCTGGACTGGCTAACACAGGGGGCCCTCCCAAAGCTCGTTTAAGCTTCTGGAATGCCTGTTCACATGCTGGGGTCCATACTACCTTATCTGGCCTGTTTTTCCTTGTCAGGTCTGTGAGAGGAGCAGCTATGGTACTATAACTGGTGACAAACTTTCTGTAGTATCCTGCTGTCTCTAAGAATGCCCTCACTTGCTTTTTGGTAACAGGTACAGGCCATGCCAGAATGGCGTCCACTTTGGCAGGTTCTGGCCTGATCTTACCACTCCCCACTTTATATCCCAGGTAGGAGACCTCTGCCATACCCACCTGACATTTGCTGGGCTTAATGGTCAATCCTGCCCTCTGTAGTCTGCCCAGCACCTCTCTGACATGATGAAGGTGCTCTTGTCAGGAATGGCTGTAGACAATAATATCATCTAGGTAAGCAAGGGCAAAATTTCCTGCTCCTGCTAGGATAAGATCTACCAGCCTCTGGAAAGTCACCAGAGCATTTTTTCATCCCAAAAGGCATGTTTGTGAACTCATACAAACCAAAAGGAGTAACAAAGGCTGACCTCTCTCTAGCACTGCATGTCAAGGGCACCTGCCAGTAACCCTTGGTAAGATTAATGGTGGTAAGATACCTACCACCACCCAGCTTCATCTGTCCCAGGCATGGGATAAGCATCTGACTCTGTGTGACAATTTATTTTCCTGTAGTCCACACAGAACCTGGTGATGCCATCCTTCTTTGGTACCAGCACGACTGGGGAGGCCCAGGGACTGCTGGACTCCTGAATTACCCCTGGTTTCAACATTTCCTGTATTTCCTCCCTCAGAGTCTGTTTGACTCTCTCAGACACCCTATAAGGGGCCTGCTTAATAGGCCTTTGGGGTTCTGTATCCACATGGTGCTGCACCAGGTGGGTGCACCCTGGTTTCCCAGTGAACATGTCCCCAAACTCCTGTAACACTGCTCAAATTTCTCGAACCTGGGTAGGAGATAGCTGCTGGGACAATGATATGCCTTCCACTGAGGTGTCAATCCAAGCTTCACTGAGGAGATCAGTCACCAGATCCCTCTCAGACTCCTCTTGCCATCAACTGTAAATACTCAGCACAAGGGCTTCCATATCATGGTAAGGTTTCATCATGTTAACATGGTACAATTTGTGCCCCTGCCTCCTGCCTAACAGTTTTACCATGTAGTTAACATCACTGACCTTCCTTACCACCTTGTAGGGTCCCTCCAAGCTACCTGCAGCTTGTTGTGTCTGACAGGAATGAGAACCATTGCCTGCTCCCCTACAGCATACTCTCTAGCTCAACCATTCCTGTCATACCAGAGCATTTTCTGCTATTGGGCTTCTTCCAAGTTCTCCTGGGCCAAGCCCATGAGTTCCCTGAGCCTTGTCCTGAGGTTTAGGACATATACCAAAACAAACTCCTTGTGGGATCCACACTCACCCTCCCACTCATCTAGGATCAAATCTAGAGGTCTCCTCACTCTATGCTCATACAACAACTCAAAGGGTGAAAAACATGTGGATTCCCGGGGCACCTCCCTGTAAGCAAACAGCAGATGGGGCAAATATTTGTCCCACTCCCTCTTAAACTGGTCTGCAAATGCCAGTAGCATCACCTTGAGTGTAGAGTTTAACCTCTCAACAAGACCATTAGTCTGGGGATGGTAGGGGGTGGTCTTTAGGTGCAGTTTAACCTCTCAACAAGACCATTAGTCTGGGGGTGGCAGGGAGTGGTCTTTAGGTGCTTCACCCCACAGTACTTCCACAGACAAGCCAGCAGGTCTGACATGAAATTGGCACCTCTGCCAGTTAGTATTTCTTTTTAGAAACCTACCCTGCTAAAAATCTCTATCAAAGCATTTGCCACCTTTTCTGTCTCAACAGAGGACAGAGCCACTGCCTCAGAGTATCTGGTAGCATAATCTAATACTACTGGGATATACTTTCCCTGTGGAACCTGGGGTATGCAGAGGTCCCACAATATCCATAGCTACCCTCTGAAATGGCTCCTCAATCACAGGCAAAGGCATCAAAAGAGCTGTCACCTTGTCTCCTGCCTTGCCTACCTTTTGGCACTGCTCGCAGGTCCTGCAGTACCCTGTTACATCCTCTGGAAATCCCAGGCCAATAGAAGTTGTGTACAATACATCCCTTTGTACGTTTTATGCCCATATGACCTGCAAAGGGAATATCATGGCTATGGCTAGAAGTGCCAGACGGTAGCCTCTGGGCACTACCAACTGCTGTAATCTCTCACCCTCTAGCCCTCCCTCAGGGGTCCACTCTCTATATAGTAATCCTTTGTCCCAGTATATAGATTCCCCCTTTTCTTGAGAATCAGGTGCCTTGCTAGCTATCTCCCTCAGACCTTGTAATGCAGGGTCTGAGAGCTGAGCCTGTCTCAACTCTCTCTTAGTAACCCTTCCCAGCTTCCCTTCCACAGGAAGAGTGGTATCTTCTGACAGCGGTGCCTCACTGTCAGCTTGGGTACTACTACTCACCTCTGTCCTTGCAGTCACTCTGCCCAAGGGAACATCAGTACCCACAAGCAGCTGTGGTTCACCTTCAGTCTCACTGTTACAGGGTAGCTCCCTCCCTAAAGTAACCACCTCACCAGTCCTGGCTGCTAGTGTGCGGTCTGTCTGGTTCTCCCCCAGGCTACCAGACCCACATGCTAGTCTCCAAGCCTGACTGCATGTAACGGCATGCACACACAGTACTATATTGTCACAATCATTCCCTATCAGGACATCTGCAGGGATATCCTCAAACACACCTACTTGCTGGCTTCCTTTTCTACCCTCCCAGCCAAGGTGAACCCTAGCCAAAGGTATTTGGAATGGGGTCCCTCCTAAAGCTCTGACTGGAGTAGACTGCCCAAGCAAGTAGTGCTCCTCTGTAACCATTGCAGGCTTCACAATGGTAAAGTCAGAGGCTGTGTCTCTCTTAGCCATGGCCTCGTTCCCATTCACCAAGATAGGATATAACCTCTTGTGGTAGTTTGGTATCCTTGTTGTCTCAAGAAAAGATACTGTTGGCATTTTGTCATTCCCACTTACTGGCTCTTCCACCTTTTGTTCCCCACCTTGCCTCCTTGGACATCTATATGTTACATGGCCCCACTGGTTGCCTTTGGTCCTGGATGTGCACTTGGAGTAGTGGCTTCCCCTGCTACTGGCAGACTCTGTTGTGGCAGTCTAGGCTCCCCACCATGTGTTCCCTTAGACCGATGAGCAGCACTGTGTGTCCCTTTCTTTTGCAGTGATGGCCTGCTTGCTAGATATAGGTCTCCCATCTTCCCCAACTCATCTACAGTATTGCATTGTCTATCAGATAACCAGATTCTCATGTCCTCAGGCAAAGTGCTAAGGGCTTGTTCCCTCATCAAAAGGTCTGCCAGCCCTTCAGAAGTAGTGACCTGACATCCACTCACCCACCTATGAAAATAAGTGCTTAGTTCAGCAGTATAGTCACATACACTTTCATCTTCCTTGCGTCTATGCTCATGAAACATTTTCCTATAAGCTTCAGGTGTTAACTTAAAGCATTCTAACAAACAGATTTTGCATGTATTATAATTTAAACAATCAGTTTTAGACAGTTTAGAAATTGCAGTTACAGCTTTACCATGGACTGAGCATGTCAGGAACCGTACCCAGAGCCCTTGGTCAACATTATACTGTTTACATACCATCTCAAACATATGAATGAAACTATCAAAGTTATCCCCCTCTGTAAATTGTGGAAGAAATTTACTGACCTTTGTTTCTTCTGGGGTTCTGTTACTCCCTTCCCCATTACCTCCTTGACTCTGGCGAAGAGTCATCATCTCCTTTTCATGTTGCCTCTGCCTCTCATTCTCATCATCCTGCAGACATCTGGGTTTCTCATTTTCCTCAGCCTCCAGATGTCTCAGTCTCTCTGCTGCTTCTGTTTCCAAATGCTTGGCCTCCAACTCAAGTCTCTTTAACTCCAGATGGATTTTTAAGTAACACTTTACTTTTCAACTTATTTTCTTGAAGTTTTACAAGATAACTCTGTATGTTCCAGCTTCTGCTATTAAAACATATATTTGCACAGGTATATAGTTTATACACATTTCTGCCCTTTTCCAGTAGGGTACACTGTGGTTACATTCTTGAAGCTCAATACATAACATACAGTTCAACACACACTTCTGCACCAGTAGTTTATAAGGGTTACCTTCATTTCATTGACATCTCATTTCACTGACAACCAACTCAGCAAGACCAATTCACTGAATGTTCATTTCACTGACAACTCATTTCACTGAAACTCATTTAGTCGACAGTTATATATGGCCTGTTCCCCCCTGTAGTGTGATGCTGGAGTTAGAATATATAGAAAGGGGGGTACACCCCCCTGCATTGGGGGGTGCATGGGGTGAAGCCCCCCACATACTTTGGTTGTATATTGTTTTCTGCAATACATTTATTCATTGCACATGTAAGTATCCATCTGTATAGCTTAAAACATTTATAATATGTAGGGGGTTGTGCCCCCACACATCCCCTTACTATATAGTCTAACTCCAGGATCACACTACAGTGGGGAACAGGCCATATATAACTGTCGGCAAAATGAGTTTCAGTGAAATGAGTTGTCAGTGAAATGAATTTTCAGTGAAATTAACTTTCAGTAAATTGGTCTTGCTCATTTGGTTGTCAGTGAAATGAGCTGTCAATGAAATGAAGGTAACCCAATATACACATAACATATAATCTCTTACATTTGTAAGACAAGCATATGAATCATATTAATATTCACAAATTACCCACGACTATCTACAAAATTCCAGATAGCTGGGCCGGCAAGTGTCACAACCAGCTTTCCTACAGTCGATCAAGGTGAAATTGAGTGAGCGTCAGTAGCATTTTGGCAAAAATATGAATGGTATAATGCCACATACTGTTTTCCATAGGAATCTATTGCAACTGCAATTTCTAAGTGTGAAATAATTCACATGTTTTGGGAGATTTCTCAAGTTGGTACAACTTGAGTTGGTACATATAAGTTTGGGATGTGTGTGGTGCTTGCCCCCACATAGGTGGGTGTAGTGGGCCTTGACCCCCCCCATAAGTAATAACTAAAAATGAATTTTTCCAGTGCACCTTTAGTATTGGGCATATTATACCGTAAAGGAAATGCATACGGTGTGAGAGTGAGAGGACTAACAGTTATATAACTGCTGATGCACAGTACTGGGGAAGTAGTGGCTGCAAACAACTGCACAGATGGATGGGAAGCAGATTGAAATGTTATTTGCTCCATAAATAAAAGAAAAAAATGCTTACCTGAAATTGTAAAGGGTATGAGACTGAAGCAACATGAAATGGACTTCAGAAAGAAGCAGCGTGTGGAGCAAGGATAGATGGATTAATATGTGCAGTGATTTGCATCTTAAGGTCCTGAGTGTTTTCATTATGGCTGTATTTTGGTGTGTGTGTGTGTGTGTGTGTGTGTGTGTGTGTGTGTGTGTGTTTGTGTGTGTGTGTTTGTGTGTGTTCACTCATGAGAGAGAGTTTGCAACAGTAAAGTGATTTGTGTAGAGGCTTATTTTTGTATGGTTGTCAGACCAGTGCCTTAGTTTAACTTTGGCACTGTTCTCTAGAGTCTTTGCATGTTGTTGGCAACAGTAACTACTTAGGGAAATGCTTGCCCAATTCCTTTGCTTGTCTTTGTTGGTTTAAACAGATAAGAATCCTATTGTAATTCTTGGCAATCCAGCAGAACTGCCTGAAAGCTGCTCTAACTCAAGTGCCATGCTAAAAATATGACCCATAAAATCAAACAGTTCCCATGGGCAACATTTAAAGTTCCACCTGTACAGAATTTATAAACTGCAGAGTTTTTTTTTTCATTTATAATTCAGATTATGGTTAACTTAATAGATATTTTGAGCAAGTGATTGTACTTATCTTTCCACAATCCATATATCACGTATACTAAGAATCCAACATTTTTTTCTTTTCTTTTGGAACTCTACTTTCTATTGCATTCCAAAAAAAAAACAGGAAAAACAAATCCCAACATCAGTGAATGATGAAACCACAATAGCTCTAGCCTAAAGTCTCTGAAAGCATGACAGGGAAATGAAAGCAACATGAAATGGATTAAAGTTAAGCAGCAGTAAATTTGTAGTACTGTTAAAATTACCTCATTAATGTTTACTTGTATGCCTCTATATTCAAAACTAAGCTATGAAACCACATCTGACTACCACTGACATTCATTCAGAATGCAAACTTATTTAAACCACAGGTGAAACTTTATATATCCTATCGATGGAGTTGTTCCTGTGCAGCTTCAATATAAACACCATTGATATCTTCAGCTTGCCATATTGTCAAATCATTTCTCTTCATTCCGAATCATATACCCACAACAAGTCTTTACCTATACCTGAATAGTTTTACAAGCATCTCCCAGCTAAATACTTTATGTTGTGAAACTGCTTGCCCCACATCTCTATATGTCTAATATAAACCTTATGATATCCCTATACTTAATGGCTCCTGAACCTGTTTACACCATACCTCTTAACTGCAATATTAAAATGTTTTGCCCTACCTAGTTCCTGCCTCAACTCCATTTCTTTGAACTTCTAAGCACTAATCACGTGATCTATTATCTATATGACAAACCCACTAAAACACCACTTCAAATTCTCAGTGTTTTGTGTCTGCTAACAAGTATCTGTTATAGTACAATAGTTACCCTTACTTTCATATGAATGTAATCTAATTAGGAAATGTATGTGTAATAGTTAATATGTATTATTTAATGTCTGTTCATGTATACTACTGAATGTATGTTTAAAAATGTTTGCGATATATTGGAACTTTACTCTCTAGACCTCTGCAGGAAAGGGATTTTTGACTAAACCCAGAGGAACAAACCCAGAAAACAAAAGCAAAATAAAAGGAAACATTTACTTTCCTGTTAGTGCTCCACTGTGCACATGGGTGTGGAATTCCAAGCACACCCCTTGGTGCATCGCTCAGATCCTAGTAGAGGTATAATTTTTTCCTAGGAAGAATATGATAGAATATGGAACTACTGTATACTTTTATATGTGATGTTGAGACACTTCTACACTGCTTCAATGAGAAGCCAGTATCTCTGGGAGGGATAAGTTCCAAAACCAAACGTTTTGTTGTATTTATTATTGCTATTTGTGGTAAATTTGTTGACCAGCCTGTAGAAAACAGCAGCATTCAAGTAAGAATGAAAATTATATCTCAAAATCCAGAGTAGTTTATGAACTGGATTAGGTCTTGAGTAGTTAATCAAATATGCTGCGTATCCATGTAAATTGTGCACATATGGAAATATTATCAGAAGTCAATGGATCCCTGAGGAAGGATGTGAGACATATTGGAAGACAGAGCGAGAGAGAAAGAGAGAGAGATAGATAAGGAGGCATACAGAGAGAGTGAGAAACAGTGTGTTAGTTATTAATATCTGTTCTTTTTAGGTTGAATTTAAAAAAATGAAGTGCAAGATACAACAATAAAATGCATGTTTTAAATACTTGTATCTGTGTCTTTTATGTAAAGAAGGGGTTTGTTTTTTACTCTGACTTTACTCTTATCTTCTAAAGCATTTCAGTGCAAAAAAAGATGCTCTAAAGTCACATATATGTGACAATATATGTTATATTTTTCTAGTAAGCTAGGCTGAAGCAATGTTTTGAAGGGGCAAAACCAGTGGTTTTCTGGTCACTGCAGCATATATATGCACATGCACAGACAGGCAGACAAACTACACACACACACACACATACACATACACACACACACACACACACACACACACACACACACACACAAGCAATAATGCCATAGGTGTAGCTTTAAGAAGGAACTGCATGTGGAACTGCAGTGTGCATAATGTGATTCTTATAGTTCAGATGAGTAAAGCTCCAGATGGATGTTTGGTTATTACTATTGCCTATTCATTTTGCCATTTATGGCTATATGTGTGAACTTGAATACATTTGCAGTTAATAAGTGATCTTTGCCATTTGTTTGTAATTATGTTATAATGATGTCTATTTTTAATGAATTCCTAGTCAAAAATTCATGTACCATCACACTTTCCTGCACTCATTTTATATTACATGTCAGCATCCAATTTGTGTAGAAACAATGATATGCCAAACATGTGCTTCTCTGCTACCAAACAGTGGTACAATATTATGCCTATTACTAAGAGGGATAGTACCAGTTCACATTTCCTCTCCAGTCTTGAACTATGCAAATTCATTATCACATTCACAGTATATCCTGAAAGCATAACAAACTAATGGGGGAGGGAACCTTGTTACTTATCCCTTCAGAATAGTGTAGTTTTCCAATAACATGTTTTTTTTTTTTTTTTGCTGGGGGGTATGCTATTTCTGACCTCTGCTTCTTTGTTTAGCTACAGTTTTCATACAATATGTGCTAAGTGTCATAATTAAATCAAGTTTAGAGAAACATTTTAGGATTTCATACTGCAGCTCCCCTAGTACTACACTGTCACTATATTTCTCATACTTCTCTAGGGATGGCTGCTACACTCTGACTCTGTTGCAATGAAATGCATTATGCTATTCATCCAGTATATGCCAACAGTGCAGTGTGTTCCATATGCCATACCTCTATATGTATGCATTTTACAATAATAGGGAAACTTATTCGTAACTAGAAAATCTTTGTACGTATCTGGATAAGAAGGTTGCTTCAATGCTGTATTTTTACAGTGTAATATACTGCAGTGTTACTATTGCCAATAACCTGAGTTTCAAACAACAAAGACATAACCAGGCACTACAACACACATGTGTAAGGTTATCAACTGCCACCAAACTTCCTCCCTTAGCCAGGGCTTGATTTATCCCCTCTCTGCTTGCATTGCATAACTCTGAGGAAATGAGTTAACCAAAATATAGTTGTAAATCATCTGTGTCTCATGGGACTGCATGCTTAATAAATGAGAATATGGAAACTGACTTTAAAATATTGTTTGGAAGATATTTATAGTTAATTAAGCTCATTCTGAGTAACAAAAATGAATATTTGAAACTAGAAAAATAAGTCAGAATTAGTAAAATGCCCTTCAGCAGTACCCTCTCCTCTGCACTCATATTGATGTTATACCTTTCTCATGCCAGTCTATCCCTTCCTTAAACTCATTCATGAAAGTCACATGATGTTCCTAAAGCAAAAGCTGCTACTATATTGATGCGAACGTATACAGTGTATCTACGGTATTTACTCATCATCCCGATAAATACAGATGCCTTACATGGCAGTTGCCCCCTTCATCCCAACCTAACTAAGCTTCTGATGCTTTCAATAGTTTAGGTAGTTGAAGGTAATGAAGTATAATTCAGAGTGAAAAACTATTACAACTGTGACAGCTGGGAATCCTCTCAAATAAAAAAAAAAAACTGAACTGGAAGCTTTGGAGCCAGAAATGTGATTTATTCCTTGCTATGAATGAACTAGATGAGTACCCTAAAAATGTACAGTGTGCTGCATTTTTGCATGTCACTTGGGAAGAAGTCTTAAATGTATTTAGCACTTTTACTTTTCTTGAAGAAGAGAAAGATAAAAGCAGCACATAGAGAGAGTTTTATAAGTATCGTGAACCTAGAAAGAACTTGCAATTTGTCTTCCATTTATTCTTTACAAAGGCACGAGATCCTACAGATAATATAGATGCTTATGTCACTGAGCTGAAGAATAGCACCAAAGACTGTGAAGTTGGCGATTGAAGAATAGCACCAAAGACTGTGAAGTTGGCGATTGAAGAATAGCACCAAAGACTGTGAATTTGGTGATTTGAAGAATAGCACCAAAGACTGTGAATTTGGTGATTTGAAGAATAGCACCAAAGACTGTGAATTTGATTTGCATTGACTCAAGGATAAGACATATAGAATTTAATAGGAAACAAATAATTAAGCCAGAGACAGACTTTTAAGAGAAACAGACCTTACCTTATCAAAAGCTGTAGCTGTTTGCAGGGCAAGTAAAACTACCAGTACACAGTTAAAATAATTAAATAAGGAAATGGATCTGTGGAATATAAAATGGAAGTCAAACAAGAAGGCAGGCATAAGAAATAAAATGAAAATGTGTTGCAAAAGGAAAGTAACAATGTGTAAAGGAGAGCCAAGTGAAAATGCTTTGTGAGAGCAATGAGTATGAGAAAAAACACACACAGAAGAGCTTATGCAGCAGGCATTCAACTCCCATGTACAAGGATCGGCTATATGAAAGAAATAATGCCTTGTCCTGTTTTTCCCAACTGTTGTAAAATCAGTGCCAAAACGACATCTTTCAAACATGTGTAAAATGGAAAACGTGCATATAAAAAAATAACCAACAGTGGCATAGGTGGATAAACTGTCTACAGCCCAGGGAACCTGACTTTGATTGGTTGCCTGGGTGACAAGCAGTGCTGACAGGGAAAAGGAGCAGTACCTCTCCTGGAGGGATGGAGGTAGTTTCTAGCTGGCTATGCCTGCTGCTCCTGTGTCAAGGGACAGAGGTCATAAAAACACTGAAAGCAGAAAATAGTTTAAGGAGGGACGTGCACTGTGGCTTCCCAAACTGCTGATAGTAGCTCATGTCCCACATGTGAAGGAGTGGAACTGTGGACATGGTAGGTGTATTGGCAGTCCCTACAGTGATGCAGATGAGTATGTCACGCCCAGCTGAGGGGTTTGGCTCTCAATTGCCAAGATGCTGACAAGAGTACAAGCACCCCCAATGTCTGCTGAGATGACAGCTTCCCATACAGACTCTCATCCTGCTGGATTTGAAGGTGATCCTCACTGTTAGGGAATGAATGGGCCTATATACTACTGGGGAGGTTCATTGCCTGGTGCATAGAGGGGAGACAAATAGAAAGAAACTTGTGCATAAAAGAATTCATAGGTTTATAGGTTCATGGGTATATACAAGGCCACTAGGACCTTTATAAACCTCGCTATTCAATCCAACCCAGTTGGATATTGGGGTGGTATGCTAGTTTGGGTATTAGCATATTGTTCAGTGGAAATATGAAAATCATTTGTTTGTTGGCACAACTGAAGTAAAAAATGATTCAGTGAAGTCTGAACATGTTTCAGATACACTGAAACAAGCTGAAACAAGAATGCAAGCCACACTTTTGGCAAGCAGTACTGGGAATCGATAAGTGCCATTTTGAGTTTAGACTAGAAGCAGCTGTGCATTGCAATATTTTGTGTGAGTACTTTTAAAGCACTAAGGTTGAATGGCAGTGAACGAACAGCTGTATGCACACTGTTAACATGTTTTGCTCACCGGCCTGAACTACTGACTCAAAACGTACTGATATATGAATGTAAAAATAAGAAGCACAAGAGTCTTTTACGTATCATTATAAATAGAGGGGTTACTTATAATACTAATATCTTGAATTGTTTGATTTGTGAGCAACTTGGACTGTTAACATGAATGTGAAGCTAAAAAGTGCACATACGCAGCAATAGTCACACAACCACAGAAACATCTTAAATACCTTGAAGAACCATAACATTGAAGATTATGATTGGGTCTCCAACCCTAACTTGCTTATTATGTGTTTGAGACACAGATGACAAGGAATTCACCCTTGAGATCAAAGCTTGAGAGGTGAATCTTGGCATCTATTCAAGAACAGAAAATATTAAGTTACTAAGTTACCATTGGAGATTCATTCATTATTCTTTGTAGTGCATGGAGATTTACCTCCTCCATGTACCACTAGTTACAGAAAAATAAAATAAATAATACAAAAGAGAAACAGAGTGTTGTACTGGCTTCAAAAGCTAGTAAAGCAATTGGGAAGCTTTATATATTTACATATTTTCTGTGTTAATGAAGCAGATAGCTCCCAAATACATTTTTAGTGGCTATAATGTTGTAGACAGCAGGCAGAAATGATATTGAAATGAACTCATTTCATGTTCTGTTCCTGTTATTTACTGGCTGGCACTGTAAGCTCTTAGTAGTTAGCACCAGACACAGTCTTAATACTGCATAGGAAGTTGCTTATCAGTTGTTAAACATCCTTCTAAGTGTTTTTAAAATCAAGTCTGATGTTAGAGTAGTGTTAGCCCAGAGTGCCATTCGACTGATATCTGAATATAATCACAGAGCTCCATGCACTACAGTGATATACTGCATTACTGTGGCTGCCTTGCGTATAGGCTTTAGAAGTTTGCCAGGAGAACATCATACAGAATAATGCTTGACACCATCTCAGTGAGTGATGCATGCTTCAAGCAAATTACTAGTAGCTCTCAAGAATAACACAGACCAGCAACATAAACATTTGGAAAGTTTAGGTGTCAATAAGAAATAAATACAATCAATAGCATGGCTGAACAGTATAGCTATTATAGTAAAGCAAGAAAATAGTTGTATTTGTGTTGATCAGCAAAGTGTTAATAAAGTATTTAAAAGACAACCTTGCTTATTGCTTACAGATGAAGAAGGGATCTCAAGATTGCCAAAATATGTGCTTCTCAGTCCTAGATGCATATTGGGTATTCTAAGGGCTAAAGCAAGACGAACTAGGAAGTGTGGACATTCAATATGCCACTTTGAACATAGAAATTCCTTAGATTTCTGCTTTCTGTTTCATCAGCATTAGACTTATTCGTGAGGCATTAAAGATGTATTTGAAGGTAACGAAGGTATTGTAAAATTAATTAATTATGTATTAGAACAGGAACAGATGCAAGAGCAGCGTGAGGAAGGACTGCTACAGCTGCTGAATTAGTTAAGATGAAATGATTTCAAGCACAAGTTGTGCCTCTGTGTTTTGAATAACTTTAAATTCAGTAGAAAGTCAGAGCAATGGTGCAAATGTCAAATTCAGAGGACAAACAGGCATTAAAGAATCTTCCAAGACTTATGCAGTATCTTGCAAAGTTTGTATCTAATACATCTGACATAACTGTGCTTGCTCTGTGAGGAAGCTGTTACAACAAAAGGTAGCATTGACATTGTGTTATGATCAATAAAAATTTGAAATATTCAAGAAACTAGCTACAGACACACTAACTTTAAAATATTATAGCATGATAAGCTGGCTGTGTTGCAAGTAGATGCTGGTCACAATGGTATAAGAGCAGTAGTTCCACAAGAGAGCAAAACCATTATTAATGGGTCAACAGACATACCGGGTTACATCTCCTTCTGTAAATTCAGACCACAAACTGACGGCAAGAAAATTAAAGGAGGTGGTGTATTAATTTTCATCAAAGATAAATACACCTTCAGATTGGTTAAACAGTATGATGCCCTAGAGATACTTCAGGTGCAATTAACTGTTGGTAGGGCACCTGTTTAAGTCATTGCCAGCAACAGAATGCCCTCCATGAAGCAGGACACCCACTGTGCTTCTTTGGATCAACTCAAGTCTATCAAGGTACATCTGAACACCATGGTTTTGGGTGACTTTAACTACCCTAGCATTGACTGGGTGAATTACTTGTGCTCAAATTCACCTTCCCAAAGGTTCCTTGACTTTGTCAACTCCAGTGCCCTGGACCAGCTGGTTGACACCCCCACTAGGGGTGCCAACATCCTGCATCTGAAGCTTGCAAATATGGGAGACCACTGTAGCATCCCCACCATGAGTTCATCCCTGGTGAGATCTGACCACAAATCAGTCTCATTTGAAGTAACTATCGCACCTGACCCTCCCCCCAGCAGCAACTATACTAAATAACTTCTCCAAAGCAGATTATAACCTCATATGGGATGGTATAAATAGCTTCACTGCACCTCCCCCCTCAGATGGAACTGGTAACTATGCTGAGCTCTACACCAGTACCCTATATAAGCACCTCTATAACTGCATTGACTCAGCAGTACCTGTTAGAACCAAAACATGCTCTTCAAGGAAGAGCAAACCTGCCTGGTGGACAACTGCCAGTAACAGGCTTTACAATAAAAGGAAGAAATTACTGTCTAAGAGTAAGAAGGAGCAGGCTCTAAACTGCAGGCAGTCCCTCCTCAACTTAAATAAGCAAATAAGACTTCTTGTGAAGTCCTCCAAGGCAAACTTTGAATCCAAGTTAGCTTCCTCAACAAAGGACAACCATAAAGAGTTCTTTGGTTACATCCATAGCTTAAAAGGTAAGGTCCAGATTTGCACTGAACTGGCAGTTAATGGTAACATATATACTGAACTGAGTGACATAGCTAACCTGTTAGCTGACTGGTTTGGTGAAAACTTTACTCCCCTGTCCCTGCCACACGTACCTCATGACATCCCTACCACCTGTCCCCTACTTTGTATCTCTAAACACCAGGTCATAAATGCCCTCTCTAAGGCCAAAAACACAGCATCAATGGGACCTGATAACATCCCAGGCTGCATCCTACATGGGATCAAAGAAGAATTAGCATCACCAATGGGTATTCTTTTCAATTACAGACTAAGCATCTGCTTTGTCCCAGCTGAATGGAAAACAGCCACAGTTATCCCCTTGCACAAAGGTGGTGTTTCTACTGACCCTGGGAACTACAGATCTATTAGTCTGACTAGCCTTATCTGCAAGGCCATGGAGAGAATCATCATGGACCTTATGAACAAAGATCTAGGTAATCACCAAACACTAGATCCTACCCAGTTTGGATTTGTCAAGAGGAGATCATGCCTGTTAAACCTGTGATGGACTTTTTCAAAACAGTCACCAGGGCCCTGGACTAGGGAAATCTGTGCATACAGCCTACCTAGACCTAGACTAGGGATTTGACACTATCCCTCACTCAGGCATCATTGACGCTAGATATCAACCCTTATATCATAAGGTGGGTTGTGAACTGGCTCACTGATAGAACCCCTACAGTCAAAATAAGGTAATCTACCTCCAACAGCAGACCTGTAACCAGTTGTGTTCCATGAGGATTGGTCCTGGGACCTCTACTGTTTGGAATCTTATTCTCCAAAGTACAAGCTAAAACAGAGGGACTATGGCTGATAAAGTTTGCTGACAACTGCAAACTGGGTGTGGTCCTAGAATCTCCAAATTATGTCAACATCCTTCAAGAAGGTCTTACACAAACAAATAATCAGTGCTAATGTCATGGCCTCAAACTCAGTGCAAAAAAATGTATTATTATCACTTTTGGTACAAACGATCTTCCTGCAGATTACCACATCAATGGTAATACCCCAAGTATGCACTCAGTGGTGAGAGATCTGGGCACTCAGGTTGACAGCAACCATGCCTTTGATCACCATGTTCCCACAGTGGTAAGAAGGGCATTCTATATGGCTGATCTCATAAGTAAGGGCAGTGTCTGGAGAAAAGGAGAAGTTATCACCTCCCTGTACTCTTCACTTATTAGGCCAATAATTGAGTAGAATGCTCCTTTTGGTATATATATATTTCAAAGAACCTGCAGCAATTTGAGAGACCACAAAGGTTCCTATAAGGAAAATTCAAGGTTTTCAGTAGCTATCCTTTGTGGATCAGCTGAAATCACTGTCACTTTATTCTGATTCATGCAGACTTCTCAGAGGTGATCTTTGCTTTGAGTATAAGGTGATCTCTGACCCTGCTTTATTGGAAATGCTGCACATCTTGAAGTCAAATGGCACACATGTCATTCACTTTAAGGACCTAAACCTGGTATGTAACATCAATAGAACCTGTTGGAGGGAGAGATTTGTTTCCCAGAAGTTTATCATGCCTTTGCAATAGACTCCCACTCAGGATTGCCAGACATCCCTATTTGAGCGGGACTGTCCCGGGATCAGTAGCCTGATCCCGAGTCCCGCACTGCCAGTTTAAATCCCGGGCAGCCTCCGCTTTGTTTTTTGTTTTTTTGATTGGCACATATACCGGCATACGGGCCAATCAAAAATCACTAAACACGGAGCTTCTTGTGTTTAATGCGGAACATCTTAGTTCCGCATTAAACAGAAGTAGCTCCTTGTTTAGCAATTTTTGATTGGCAAGTATACCAGTATACGGGCCAATCAAAAAATCGCAAAACAGAGCTACTTCTGTTTAACGCAGAACTGCAATGTTCTGCATTAAACAGAAGTAGCTTCATGTTTAGACATTTTTGATTGGCCCAGGCAATCAAAAAAAAACTAAACACAGAGTTACTTTTGTTTAATGTGAAACTCTGATGTTCCGCATTAAAGACCTAGACCTTTTTTTTTTTTTTGCTGTGAAAGACTTTTTTTTTAGTCTTCACTTGCTGTGAAAGACTTTTTTTGTCCCTACCTGGCCAGTCGGAAATCTGGCAACCCTGCTCCCACTTCACATCAAACAGAGCACCTTACTGGTCCTCTTCACATGCAGTCTGGATGATTGAATAAATAACCCTAAATTCACCCCAGGAGTTCTACTTGCTAATAGATGCTGATCATGGTAACAAGTGTAGCTCCCACAGTATTTCACTGTATGGTTAACAGACTCCAGTTTTCCAATACACCACCAGCTGGAGCTCCTCTTCATTTGATAAAAAGGAGAGAAACAAAAGTGAAAGGTCAGACTGATAAACAGGGTGAAGAAAAAAGGGGCCTTGCATTAAAACCGGATGGGAAGTGAAGTGGCAGATCATGTCCCCCCCCTGAAAGCCTGGCCGATGGTGATCTGTGCAATAGAGGAGAGAAGTCTGGAACCAGTAGTCCCACCCCTGCATCTGATCAGCAAGGACAGGAATACTGTTTGGCCTATTATAAACAAGCCATTTTCGATTTCCTGATGGCTGTTGGGTGATCTCTACACTTCTCATCAGTGGAACTGCGGTGCCTGACATCCAGAATATTATCGACTGAGTAGTGAGAGGCTACGGCTGCCATTTTATACTTTCATAGGATTGTGCTATAGCTTCACTTTAATGCTTTGTGGATTACGAATACCTGGGTTTCATATGAGCTTCAACTTTGGGCCCCATCATGCAAGTAATCACTGGCCAGTGAACAGGGTATAACAGAGGGTTTTCAGAGCTTGATCTGATTAGAACTGATCAAGGTTATAGCTGCTGTTAGTATTGTTGCATCATAGAATTTTTACTACTTAATGACATTGCATTTTTGCTCATATTTGAATGACAAGACATCTCTTATTGGGTTCTGGGATGTGTGATTTCACTGTATGTATACCTCATATTGCCTTATTGCTAAACTTTGTGCTGCTGCAATAATTTGTTTGCTTCTGTGCTCTTGCCTGTTAAGACTAGAGTTTCCATCTAGAATAAAATCTGTTATCATTTGCAAGCATGGTGTGTTGGGTGTAAATAGGGTGTCACCAGAGTCAAGTAGGAAGGAACCCGCAACACTATTCAGCTACACTTGTGGATGCACTACATTTGGGGGCTTGTCTGGGATTGCCTGTACTGCGTAGACCTCTGCTCTATTTCCCCTGAATGTGTGTAAAGTACACCAGCAGCAAGATGAACTCAGAAACAGACGCTAAGTAGTGCAAACAGCAGAATGCTCAGTTAGAGCACTACTTAGGGCATAGCAAAATTAATTTAATATGGGTGGCGAACGCCATACACACTCTGGCTAGGCTTATAAATGCCCTAGGGCAGATAGCCTAGTATGAACCTATGAACCTATGAACTTAGTTTTAGTCTTGCCAGGTGTCACATGGACTGACATGCAAATACATCAAATCACAGAATCCCTACCAGTTGTAGGCCAAGGATTCTTATGAGACAGCACCATGGACATTACAGAACAGAGCACATTGGCCCTATTAGAATGGAAAAATCCTGTAGTATATGAGCATATACCTTTGAGTGTATCAGTTTCAGGCGAGAATGCAGTCCGTGTTGTAATCCCTGAGAAGTGCACTACCCCAGCAACAGAATAAGTACCTGTGGAAGCTATCCAAGCAGGTCAGAACCTTACATCAGAAACTGGAGCTTCACTGCCCACAGATACTATAGGGCCTGAAGTTTTGAATGCTTTGGGAAGTCTTGTAGAAAAATGCTTAAAGCCTACACAGCCATTCACTGGGTTTGTGTAGTGCAAATTATGTTTCTTCTCTGGCAAACAACCCACACCTCAAGGAGAGGAAGATTTTGAATCTTGGATGGATCAGGCTTCACAAGCCCTAGAGGAGTGGGATATCCCAGAAACTCAGAAGAAGCAGCGGATAGCTGAAAGTTTAAAGGGATTAGCTGCGGATACCATATGCAACCTAAGGATGAGTAAGCAAGATTGCACAGTCAAGGACTATTTAGGAGTACTGCAGGATGTGTTTGGAAGAACGGAGAGGGCTGCTGACCTATTGTATCAGTTTGAACATACATACCAAGAGGTTGGTGAGGAACTATCTGACTACATTAAGCGATTAGATAAAAATGCTCCACCAGATCATCCTAAAGAGGGGGGATGGATCCGAAAGTACCTGACCAAGTACGAATTGGTCAAATTTTACAAGGAGCTCAAGTTATGGATCCTGTTATGTGGAAACTGAGAATGAGAGACAGAAAAGAGACTCTAACCTATTCTCAATTGGTTAAAGAAGTGAGGGAAGCCCCGTTGGAAGTCAAATCTCACTGTTCAACATCAACTAAAGCAGTGAGTGAACACAAGCAGGAGCCTACAGCAGTGCTTACTACTCAAATGGGAGTCATGGTCCAGAGTGTCCACAATGTAGAGGTGTCACAGTTGCAGGTGCAGGTGTCTTCCCTAACTGACGCCATAGCTCAAGTTACCAAGATGGTTGCAGAATTACAGAAAGCACTGGTAACTTTAGCTGAAGGGAGGAATACATCTGCTGGAACCTTCACAAAGGACTCAGGGAAGAAACAAACAAGCCAATGTTTTGAGTTCCTATTGGATTTTGTTTTCACTGTGGAGACACAGGGCATATAAAGCAACAGTGTCCAAATGTAGAAAACTTGGAAAAAAGTGAACAAGCTATTACTGGCAAGTGTAATGCAGGGAAACTTCAAAGGGCCTCAGTGAAGGAGCCAGCTGAGTGCCCAGTTACCAAGGGCTCCATGAAATCTAACATCAAGAGAAGTCTCCTTGGATCTCCCTTCTCAACCACTTTTTGCAAGAGAGGAGAGAAATTAACCCCTGTGCACACTTCTAGCTCATCTGAGGTGAACAACGAAATTGGAAAGCCATCTCAGCAAAGGTCTCAGCATCCAAAACCATAAAGGAATACTAAGAAAAAGTTCCATCCTTTAAAATGGCAAAGCCAACTGACTGTACCTCAACAACATGCTGACTGCCATACAGCTGAACAATACTGGGAACAGAAAGTACCCAATGGCCTAGTGGGACCATCCCCTATTGTGGCAGTGAAGATAGAGGGTGTGTACAGTAAAGCATTGTTGGTTACTGGTACACAAATCACCATTCTGTTCAGAGACTTCTACCAAAAATACTTTAAAGCATTTGCCAGTTGGATAGTTAGAAGATTTGGAGATCTGGGGACTAAGTGGCACAAAGTTCCCTTATGATGGTCATGTCTCACTCAAGTTATAATTTTGCACCTCAGTTGTTGGGTCAACAGAAGTTTTTGAAACTCTCGCTGTTGAGTGCCAAAAGGATTCAGCATCTATTTTAGTGGGGACAAATACTGACCTCACCAGAATAATGGTGACACCTCAGTTCACCTAGGAACATCCAACACTACATCCACTCCAGAGACCAGCCTTTTGTGCCCTTCAGAAGGAGAAGGATAATAAGAAATATGAAATTGGTCATGTATGGACCCTTTCTGGGAAAGAACATATAATTCATCCTGGTCAGGTCACCTGCTTGAGGGCCAAAGTGAGCATGTGTGAACAAACAACTTCCTCTTATCTCATGATGGAAATGGATCCAGAAATAGACTTGCCACCGGTGCTGGAATTAGTCCCAGAAGTTTGACCTGCATACAAGCTGAAGCATCCTTATGATACTTTGCCTGTGGGATTGAAGAATAAAGGAAGTACCCCCATTGCTCTGCATTCACAAGCGCATTTCGGAAATGTTTATGCTGCCACTCCCTTACTAGCTTCTGTTTTGATAAGAAACGAGAGCAGTGTCAAGTTGAAGCTGGAAGATATTGATCTAGGAGGTGGTCTTCTGTCCCCTGAATGGGTAACCAGAGCTAAAGAGATGTTGATGAAGAAGAAAAATTGTTTTTCTACAAGTGAGCTGGATGTGGGTTGTGCTAAAAGTGCAAAACACCGAATAAGACTAAAAGAAACCGGCCTTTCAGAAAATGTTTCAGAAGGATAGCTCCAGGAGATTTGGAGGACTTGATAAAACATCTGGAAGAACTTAAAGCCACAGGGATAATTTGAGAGTCAAGAAGTCCTTATGCCTCTCCCATTTTCTTTGTCAGGAAGAAAAATGTGTCAATTTGCATGTGTGTTGACTATCGTACTCTAAATCAGCGAACCATTCCAGACCAGTACACAGCACCCCAGAATGAAGATGCTCTAAATTGCCTGGTGGGCAGTAAGTGGTTCAGTATTCTAGACTTAAGGGGTGGATACTATCAAGTCTCTTTGCATGAGGAAGATAAAGAGAAGACTGCCTTCATCATTCCTTTGGGATTTTTTGAGTTTGATCGCCTACCTAAAGGTTTATCGAATGCACTGGCAACTTTCCAGAGAATCATGGAAAGAACAGTTGGAGACATGCATCTCCTTAAAGTCTTAGTCTACCTTGATGACATCATTGTCTTTGTGAAGACTCTAGAGGAGCACGAAGAAAGACTGATGAAAGTATTGGACAAGATTGCGAAGGAAGGACTGAAGTTGTCACTGGACAAATGCAAAATTTTCCAACCTTCAGTGACCTATGTGGGACATTTAGTGTCTGCAAATGGAATATCCACAGACCCCAGCAAAGTTGAAGCTGCGACATCTTGGCCCAGACCCAGAACCATCACAGAGCTGCAATCTTTCCTTGGGTTCTGCAGTTACTATAGAAGGTTTGTGAAAGGATTTTCAAAGATAGCAAGACCACTCAACCAATTGCTCTGAAATGATGAGGAAGCAGATGAAGACATCATTCTGAAGAAGCCAAAGAGACCGAGAGGCTCTAAAGAATTTATCGAGGGTCATTGGACTCCTGAGTGCGAAGAGACATTTGAAGAGCTTAAGTATTGCCTCACACATTCCCCAGTGCTGGCATATGCTGACTCAACAAGGCCATACACCTTACATGTGCATGCTAGCAGAGATGGTTTAGGAGGGGTCCTTTACTAGGAGCATGACAAGAAACTGAGACCTGCGGCTTTTATTAGTCGAAGTTTATCTCCAACAGAAAGGAACTATTCTGCACACAAGTTGGAATTCCTTGCTTTAAAGTGGGCTGTAGTAGACAAGCTCCATGACTACTTCTCTGGGGCTGAATTTGAAGTTCAGACTGACAACAACCCTCTGACATACATTCAGACCACTGCAAAGCTAGATGCTACTGGCCACAGATGGATGGCAGCTTTATTCAACTACAATTTCAGTTTAAAATATCCCCCAGGACATGAAAATGGAGATGCTGATGGTCTGTCCAGAAGACCTCATGGAGATTTACACCCTGATGATGAATGGGTGAAAATTCCAGCACCAGGAGTGAGAGCGATGTGTCAGATTGCAACCTGCTACCAACAAACTGAATGTTGGGGCTAGAAGTTGGGTCTGTCTGAAAAAAAGCATATCCCAAGCTTACTGTAATCTGGTCACTTTACAGGCTTCATCGCTACCAGCTTTGAGTAATAGTGACCTTAGGAGAGATCAAAGAGAAGACCCCTTAGGTCAGCTGGTGGTAGCTGCTTTAGAGAAGAAACAAGTTGATATGCTTCACACAGATATTCATCCATTGGCAAGACTTTTGGTTAAAGAATGGGACAGACTCCAGGTATGAAATGGACTAGTATATAGGAGATCCCCTTGTGCACTTGGCAATGAAAAATGGCAATTGTTGCTTCCTCAAAAGTATTGAGAAGTAGTACTTTGGTCATTGCACGATGAACATGGTCATCTTGGGTACGGCAGAACTCTGGGACTTGTACAAGACAGATTTTACTGGCCATGCATGAAACAAGAGGTTGAAGATTATTGTTGTACATGTCTTCACTGCATTCAGAGAAAGACTCTACCCACCAGAGCTGCCTCATTGGGTCAAATGGAGAGTAGTGGACCCATGGAACTGGTCTATCTAGATTTCCTTTGCATTGAACTGGACGATGGCAGGATCAGTAATGTGCTAGTGGTGAGAGACCACTATACCAGATATGTTGAAGCATTTCCAAATCACAATCAGAAAGCTATTACAGTGGCAAAACTACTTGTTTAGAAGTTCTTTGTACACTACAGCCTGCCAAAAAGGATACATTCTGATCAAAGGCATGACTTTGACAGCAAGCATGTCCATGAACTACTCACTCTTTTGGGAATTCAGAAAAGTCGCACCACTCCTTATCATCCTCAAGGGGATCCTCAGCCTGTGCATTTCAACAGAACTTTACTAGACATGTTGGGAACACTATCTGCTGAGAAGAAGAGTCAATGGAGTAGACAGGTAGCCACAGTGGTGCATGCATACAACAGTACTAAAAATGATGCTACAGGATTCTCACCTTACTTCCTAATGTTTGGAAGAGAAGCTTATCTTCCTGTTGATTTAACCTTTGGAGTCATAGCTTATGATATACCAGTGTGATGTCATGGCAGTTATGTGTAGAGACTCAAGAAGAACCTCAGACAGGCCTATGAGCTAGCTGAACAATCAACAGGGCAAAGACATTAGCGAAGCAAGGCTCACTATGACAAGAAAGTGAAGATACATGACTTGCAACCAGGGGACAGAGTTCTCTTGAGACACTTGGGCCTGCAAGGAAAGCACAAACTAGCTGACCATTGGGGATCTGAGAGCTACATAATTTGTTCTCAGCTACCTAACATCCCTGTCTACCAAGTCTTCCCTGAGAGGAAAGAAGGACCCATAAAAACCTGGCAGTGCAACAACTTAATGCCTTTGGCAGAATCAGTGAGACTCATGAATCCGGAACCCAAAATGACTATGAGAAATCCTAACCTCAAGGCGATCCAGAAGACTAAGGCAGAGAGGAAATATCCTCCCAAATGTCCAAGAGCCTATGATTCCTCCTGCTGAAGAAGAGGAGGACAGTGATGATGAGTGGGGTTTCAGTGGACTTTTCTATGATGATGTTCGAGACCCCATGGACTGCAGTCTCAATGTAAATGCACTGGAATTTCTCCCTTGTCACTTTGAACAGTCCAGCACCAACAATAGACTGAGTGATGTTTCCATGCCTCTTGCAGAACCTGATGCTGATGGAGGTCCTGCTATGCAAACTTTGGATAATGGTGCTGAGGACAGTTGTACAGTTATGGAGAAAGAAAGTGAAGTTATACAAGAGGAAGTCTTAGAAGTAGACAATATGCTACTGAGGAACTGGATATTGAGTGTGATGTGAATGACCAACCCTCAGAGACGAATTCCCCCATTGTCTCTTTCAAACCAAAGCCTCAGAGACTGATTCTGCCCCCTCAGAGGCTTACATATGACAGTTTTGGACATAGCACACTGTGACCACTGCTCATCGGAGAGTCTACACCCATGATCCCTATGCCTCCTGCTCAGTTGGTGACACCCCATCCCAAGTTAAGTATAATGTTGATCACCCTTGGTGGGATGTACCATTTGAATACAGAAATACTGTTCAGTTGATGGTGCATTAGTGTTTGTATATGTAGTGCTGCTAATCTATCTTTGACATGGGAGGACCCAAGTTTTCAAGCGGGAGGAAAGTGTAGCTCCCACTGTATTTCACTGTATGGTTAACAGACTGCAGTTTTCCGATACACCACCAGGTGGAGCTCCTTTTTATTTGATTTTTTTTTTTTTATCAAATTTCTTTTTATTAAATATTTTTTCACAAAAAAATGCAGAATAAGATAAACGAGACATATACATGTGGTACAGTTGATGTTACAGGATGCATACCATAACCAAGTGATAATATATTTTGCACACTTTACTAAGTAAGATTCAAATTAGGTAGATCTACAATTTTGTATTACTACGAGGATATGCTTATATTATGGTTTAGTCCAAGAACTTTTATCATATAGCAGTTGAGAAAGAAAAGTGAAAGGGTCAGACTGAAACACAGGGTGAAGGAAAAAGGGGCCTTGCATTAAAACCAGATTTTTCTAGTGTCTGGGACAAGGAAGTGAAGTGGCAGATCATGTCTGACCCCCCCTCTAAAAGCCTGGTCGATGGTGATTTGTGCAATAGAGGAGAGAAGTCTGGAACAAGTAGTCCCATGCCCGCATCTGATCAGCAAGGACAGGAATACTGTTGGACCTATTATAAACAAGCCATTTTCAATTTCCAGACGGCTGTTGGGTAGTCTCTACTCTTCTCATCAGTGGAACTGCGGTGCCTGAC
The DNA here is from genome assembly GCF_019279795.1 of Protopterus annectens. Classification (NCBI taxonomy): domain Eukaryota; kingdom Metazoa; phylum Chordata; order Ceratodontiformes; family Protopteridae; genus Protopterus; species Protopterus annectens. The sequence continues at coordinate 288,013,945 of NC_056740.1, forward strand.
ATCCAGAATATTATTGACGGAGTGGTGAAAGGCTTCGGCCGCTATTTTATACTTTCATAGGATTGTGCTATATCTTCACTTTAATGCCTTGTGGATTACAAATACCCAGATTTCATATGAGCTCCAACTATGGGCCCCATCATGTCAGTATTAAGACTGTAAGTAGTCACTGGCCAGTGAACAGGGTATAACAGAGGGATTTTAGAGTTTGGTTTGATAAGAACTGATCAAGGTTATAGCTGCTGTTAATATTGCTGCATTATAGAATTTTTACTGCTTAATGACATTGCATTTTTGCTCATATTTGAATGACAAGACATCTCTTATTGGGTTTTGGGAGGTGTGATTTCACTGTGTGTATACCTCATATTGCCTTATTGCCTTATTGCTAAACTTTGTGCTGCTACAGTAATTTGTTAGCTACTGTGCAGTTGCCTGTTAAGACTAGAGTTTCCATCTAGAATAACATATGTAACCATTTGCAACCTTGATGTGTTGGGTGTAAATAGGGGTGTCATCAGATTCAGGTAGGAAGGAACCCTTACACTATTCAGCTACACCTGTGGGTGCGCTATACAAGGTTAAATTTAGCTAGGCTTGTAAGGGCCCTTGAGCAATTAGCCTTGTAACTTTCTATGATCCTAAGATTCTATGAACAACATTTACAGCTGCACAAAAGAGATAATCTCAGAGTACCAAGGAAGTAACTGGTAACAATAATGTATAGCTGTGGGATATTCCATGAATATATCTATGGTTAATTCATAGTCAACTCTAGGAAGAATAGCAACACATTTGTAGCTCATTTAACCACTGACAAAGCTTCAATTGTTTTAGCAGATTGTCTACTTGTAATTCTATAAAATGGAAGCTGAACATCAAAAAGTACACCTTTGTTGTTTGATTTATGTCAGAATTGTTCCTCTTGGGTCCTCAATTATTATGTTCTTAGCTTTCACCTTCACCAAATCCCAAACATCATTTCTGTTGTATTTCAGCTTATCCCAGTTAGGGGTCGCCACAGCGGAACTCCGGTCCGCTAATGTTTGGTAGTGGATTTTTACGTGCCGAGTTACCAGCCCTGATGCACAACCTTCAACGAAGGCATGCTCATTCATGCATGCCTCTACACAGAAAACGCTCTAGCTGAGAATCGAATGGGACAACGTCTTGCTGTGAGGCGACAACGCTACCGCAGCACCACTACCGCGGGTCATCTATATGAATATATATCTATATCTATATATATATATATATATATATATATATATATATATATATATATATATATGCACACATACCTATCTATATGCACACACACACACACACACACACATATGCATATATATATATATATATATATATATATATATATATATATATATATATATATATATATGGGTCTACTTCTGATCGAAAGACCATTTGATAGAAACTCATTTGATCGAAAGTTCATTTGATCGAAAACCAGTATTGAAGGCAAATAACAGGGATTTGTCCCCCTCCCCAATGTCGTGCGACCCTGGAGTTGGTATATATAGTTAGGGGGGTGTGGAGGGCGCAAATATGTACTTTTTTGCTTTATTTTCTTGTTTTAAAGGAATCTGGGTGGGGGGCTTCACCCCCCCACCCCCCAATGTGGGAAGCTGCACCCCCCACACCCCCCTAACTATATATACCAACTCCAGGGTCACACAACATTGGGGAGGGGGACAAATCCCAGTTTTATGCCTTGAATACTTTTTTTTGATCAAATGAGCTTTCGACCAAATGGGTTTCGATCAAATGGTCTTTCGATCAAATGAAGTAGACCCATATACACACACACACACACATATATATATATATATATATATATATATATATATAGATATATACAGTATATATATATATATATATATATATATATGTATATATATTGGAAAAGTACTTCTAAGGATATGGAATAACAACCAGACATGAAGATCCATTTCACTTTAAGTCCATTCATCCTTTATCGTTAAAGAACTTGTGTATACATATATATATATATATATATATATATATATATATATATATATATATATATATATATATATATATATATATGTATATATATTGGAAAAGTACTGCCACTCAAGAAAGTTATTTTCCTGTATCCCTGTCGAGCAGGGCCATAGAAGTGATCCTCAGGGTGTATTTCCTATTTCCCATCCACTCATCAAGATTTTTCTTGAAGAGTGCTAATGAGGAACTTTGCTTGACATCGATGGGTAGCTTGTTCCAGAGTATGGGATGTCTCTGGGTCAGGAATCTATCCGTCCAGCATGTCCTGTTTATTGTGATGACAAGGTTTAGGTTCCTAGAGCGTGTATCTCAGAGGGATTGGGATTTTTTTAGGTGCAGCATGTCCAACAGCTCTGGGTTTGACATAACTTTATATGTTAGGTAGATATTACCTTGGAGTAGGCGATAAGCTATGGAGTAAAGCTGGAGTTTTTTGAGATGGTCAGTGCACCAGGCATCTGTCTCAGTGAGGCCCTTCTGTAGGATGTCCACATCATATGGGGACTCAGCTATGGCTCCTAGTTTGCAGTCATTTGCGAACCTCATTAACCAAAGGCCTTCTGTGTTAGCTTGTGCTTCAGTGAAGTAGATACCAAACAGGAGAGGTCCCAGGACTGATCCCTGTGGTACTTGTCTTGTCACTGGTTTGAAGTCAGATTTGGAGTCTGCAACTTTTACAGTGTGGGTTCTGTCAGTGAGCCATTTGGCAACCTATCTTGTGACATAGGGATTTATACCTAGTTTAGTACATTTAGCAATATTTCCAGAATGGGGGATGGTGTCAAAAGCCTTGGCGAGGTCAAGATAGGCTGTGTGAACCACCTTACAATTGACTACGGCTTTGGTGACTGCCTCAAAGAAGTCGATTGGGTTCAGGAGGCATGATCTGCCTTTCACAAATCCAAACTGGGTGGTGTCCAGAGTTTGGAAGTTACCAATGTCTTTGTTTATGAATTCCATGATGATATGTTCCATGGCCTTACAGACCAGGCTCGTCAGGCTAATAGGTTGATAGTTCCCGGGATCATTGGTGGCTCCCCCTTTGTGGAGTGGGATAACTGTGGCTGTGTGCCATTCAGTGGGCACAAAGCTTGATGTGAGGCTATAAGTGAACATGATGCTTAGGTGGGAAGCCAGTTCGTTCTGAAGTTCATGTAAAACGCAGCCTGAGATGTTGACTGGTCCCATGGATGCTGTGTTTTTGGCTTTATAGAGTGCAGCTTTTACCTGTGTAGTTGTGATTACAGGGACTCTGCATTCTTCCTGTATAGATATGGGCCCTTTAGGGGGTGAAAGGGGGGTAAAGTTAGCACTGAACCTATCTGCCAGGATGTTGGCAATATCAGTTGGTTCTGTAATTTTCATGCCGTTGTGCTGTAACTCAGAGCAGATCTGGGTGTTGCCATTGAGATTCTTAACATATCTATAGAATGCTTTGTGGTTGTCCTTAGAATCAGTGGCGATTTTGTTTTCATAGCTAGCTTTGGAGGATCCTATAAGGGATCTCAGCTTCTTACTGAGGCTGACGAGGGAGCTCCTCCACTCATGGGATTTTACTCTCTTTTGCAACAGCTTCTTCCTTCTGTTGTAGAGTTTGTTTATTTCAAGGGGCCACCAGATTGGCTTCCTTTTTTTTTTGGAGAATAGTGTCTTGGTTCTGTTTTGGATAGCATGATCCATGCACTCGTGTAAGTGCTTATAGAGTGCATTTGTGTAGGATTCAGCAGTCATAACTGTATTGTCCATCTGTATGGGTGTCATGAAGTTGACCACTTCTGTCTTAAGAAGCATGACGTTGGGCTTGGAGAAGTTTTTTACCGTGGTTTCCTTAATGGGGGGTGGGGGCGGGATGTGGATACCTAGGGTGATTAGCTTATGGTCGGATCTGACCAACAAGGATTTGACTTCAAGTGTGGAACACCAGTCACTCATGTTGGTAATGACTAGGTCTAGGATATTGTTGCCCTTGGTGGGGGTGTGGATAGGTTGATCCAGGGCATTGGAATGTATGAATTCCAGAAAGCGTTGAGTGAAGGAGTTGGTACATGAGTAGTTTTCCCAGTTAATGGTGGAGTAGTTGAAGTCGCCCATTATTAGAGTGTTTGGTTGAACCCTAATATTTTCCAGTATATCAAGAAAAGAGGAGTGGGAATCCTGGATTATGGTGGGGGATCTGTACCAAGCTACAGTTTGGATTGCAGTTTTTCCCAGAGTTAGTTGCACTTGGATAACCTCGGATGCATTATGCTGAGCGACTAGCCTGGAGGTGTGGATATCCTTAATGAATATGGACACACCTCTGCCTTTGGAGTTCCGATCCAGGTTAGATGGCCAAAAAGTGTGGTATGAATTATAGCCTGGTAATGTAGGGGTGCTGCCTGGAGCCTTGAACCAGGTCTCAGCCACTGCACAGATATCCTTGTTCTCCATTTTAAAGAGTGCCTCGAGGGAGTGCATTTTGAGATTTAGACTTCTAGCACTGAGTAGCATTACTCTCAGTTTTTGCTTGCCTATTCCTGTTACGGTGGTGAATTTGTCATTTGAACCTTGACTAAAAAAGGCACTATAGGGGCAACAAGAGCCTTAGTCAGTATCCAGAATCTCAGGATTGACAGGTGCAGGCCATCTCTGGAAAAGTATCATGGTCTGTCGACCATGTCATCCCAGGCAGACAGATACTGGATCCCCTTATAATGACACCAGAAGCTTAACCAATTGTTGAAGTCAATAATTTTGTCCTTGTACTACGGTATCATTCTGGATGATGGGAGGATGCTACTCAGGGCTAGGGTTATACCTGCCTGGGCTACAAGATTGGAGAGCTCTTCCATGTCTCTTTTCATGTAGTCCAGGGAGGTACATCTCTGGTCATTCACATCACCATGGACAATGACAGAGTCATATTTCTACTTGCTGTGGAGTGACCTGAGTGCGTGGGTTATGTGGCAGATCCTGGCACCTGACAGGCAGCTGACAGTAACCTTCTCTTTGTTTAGCCTGGTGAGTGGGACATCAGTGTGCCTGACTATAGAGTCACCTATGACTAGTGTGTTGGGTATGTTGTTTTGCCTTATGGGCTGTGGTTGAGTGGCACAATGAGTCTGTGGGCTATGTGCCATTTGGGTTGTGTTGATGGTGGGGGCTGCTTGCGTTTCTGCTTTTCAGGTCCCCATTGCTTGAGCAGATTATTATCGAGAGCCTCCGCAAATGTTTTTGTGTTTCTATGTGTGGATTTTGGTAGTGTGGGTTTAGTGGGACTATGTGATGAGTGTGGTATGGTGCAAGTGTTTACCTTCTCCTCTTGACTGTCAAGTTCAGTCTTGGTGGGAGAGAGCTTTACCTCCACTTTGGCTAGATAAGTGCATCACTCACAGGTTGTAGTATTGAGTCATATTGTAGGAGGAAAGGGTTGTCTGTGTACATGAGACAATTGCTACATTGCCCCAAGATGCCCAGATTCATCAGATAGAGAGGAGAGAACACTGGGAGCTGACCCTTGGACATGCCTGAATAAAAAAACTATTTTCCTCTAGACAAGTGAGGAAAGTGAGTACAAAAGCTGTTTTCCTGTAGGTAATGAGGAAAGTTGAGTGCTGTAGTAATTTGTAGCTTATTTAGTGCTTACAATTTCTGAACAAGTGCTGAACAAGAATATGCAAATTCAAGTGCTAAAACTAAGAATCTGTATCTGAACTAGACTAGTTACAGGAAAGAAACAAGTGTAAATGCAGACTTTTAAATTAGAAAGTTGAGAGAGATGGAAAAACTGCCCAAACGGCCAATAACTACAATTTGTGGGCCATAAACCACTCCTTATGTGGTAGATAGGTTACTTAGTGCTTACCACTCCCACTAATAAGCTAGCAGGCTTCCCTCCAACACAGACAGGCTTGGGGGGACTCAGCAGCTTACAAACAGTCTTGGATATAGCAAATCTGTATCTGGACTAAACTAGTTACAGGAAAGGCAGGAAACAAGCATAATTTTTTTTTGTTACAGGTAAGCAGAACACAGGGAGATTCTAGCAAAGTTGTTTTTTTTTTTTTGTTTTTTGTAAAGGAAAGGGAGAGAGGAGAAGCAGAAGATAATTCAAGGCTAGGAAACTGAGTGGGTTGGCCTTCTCAAATGTTCTCTATGTATTAGGTAGAATGAGTTAATGACACTAGACTGGGAGGAATGTCCCAGATCAACAATACCACAGCTACTAGCCTACACTCTGTTACAGAAGAACAGCAGTGAGCCACAAAATGAAAGTTTTTAAACAGATAAAGGAGCAAGGAGACTCTACAGAAAGCTTTTAACTGCAAACAAATCAGTTATATGATACACTCAGAACAAACAGGTGCTTAACAAGTACAGAAAAAATTCCTTTCTCACAGTGAAACTATCTAAAAAGCTTTACAAACAGTGTGACAGTAAATACCTTATTTATCAGGCCCTGTAAGGCAGACAGTTTTTGTTCAACCATGCAGATTAGTTAATAGCAATAAAATACAATAAAATGTATGCAGCAGGCAATAAAAAGTGCTATATATAAATTGCTAGAAGCAATACCTAGTAAAAATAAATACGATACTTATTGTTATATATCTCAGAACAGAGTTGAAGTTAATACCTCTCCTCCATTTGGCTCAGTGTGTATATGCAACCAGACATGAAGAACCATTTAACTTTAAGTCCATTCATCCATTATTGTTAAATAACTTTTATTTATATATATATATATATATATATATATATATATATATATATATATATATATATATATATAAATAATGTGTGTATAGTTTCCCAACGACTGCCACCAATACTGTTAGCCAACAGGGTGCTGGCAGAAATTGGGCTACTATTGGCCAAAGGAGGAGAAGAGGCAGAAGGCATGGCCAAAGGCAGGAAGAGAGGAGAAAGGCTAGGACTGTGGTAGTGAGGGTCGGAACTTTGAATGTTGGCAGTATGGCTGGTATAGGGAGAGAGCTAGCCAATATGATGGACAGAAGGAAGGTTGGTATATTGTGTGTGCAAGAGACCAGCTGGAAGGGGAGTAAGGCTAGGTGTATCGGAGGTGGGTTCAAATTGTTTTATCTTGGTGTGGATGGGAGGAGAAATGGCATAGGAGTTATCCTGAAGGAACAGTATGCTGAGTGTTTTGGAGGTGAAAAGAGTGTCGGATAGAGTGATGTTTATGAAGTTGGAAATTAATGGTGTAATGATGAATGTTGTTAGTGCATATGCTCCACTAGTTGGGTGTGTGATGGATGGGAAAGAAAAATTTTGGAATGAGTTGGATGAAGTGGTGATGACTGTACCCAAGGTTGAGAGAGTGGTGATTGGAGCAGATTTCAATGGGCATGTTGGTGAAGGGAACAGAGGGGACGAGGAAGTGATGGGTAGGTATGGTGTTAAACAAAGGAATGCAGAAGGTCAGATGGTAGTGGATTTTGTGAAAAGGATGGACAAGGCTGTGGTGAATACATATTTTAACAAGAGGGAGGGAGGAGCATAGGGTGACATACAAGAGTGGAGGAAGATGCACACAGGTGGATTATAAGTATCTTATGTAGGAGGGCCAGTTTGAAGGAGATTGGAGACTGTAAATTGGTGACCGGGGAAAGTGTAGTTAGGCAGCATATGATGGTGGCTTGTAGGATGATGTTGGTGATCAAGAAGAGGAGGAGGAGTGTGAGGGCAGCACCAAGGATCAAATGGTGGAAATTGAAAAAGGGTAATTGTGAGGTGGAGTTCAGGGATGAGTTAAGACAGGCACTGGGTGGCAGTGAAAATTTACCAACTAGCTGGGTAACTACAGCAGAGCTAGTAAGGGAGACAGCTAGAAAGGTGCTTGGTATGACATCTGGACAGAGGAAGGACAACAAGATGACATGGTGGTGGAATGAGGAAGTACAGGAGAATATACAGAGAAAGAGGTTGACAAAGAAGAAGTGGGATTGTCAGAGAGATGAAGAAAGTAGGCAGGAGTATAAGGAGATGAGGTGCATGGCAAAGAGAGAGGTGGTGAAGGCTAAGGATAAGGCATATGAAGAGTTGTATGAAAGGTTGGACACTGAGGAGGGAGAAAAGGACCTGTACCAATTGGCTAGACAGAGGGACCGAGCTAGTAAAGATGTGCAGCAAGTAAAGGTGATAAAGGATAATGAGGGAAACATACTCACAAGTGAGGAGAATGTGTTGAGCAGATGGAAAGAGTACTTTGAGGGGTTGATGAATGAAGAGAATGAGAGGGAGAGAAGGTTGGAGGATGTAGGGATAGTGAATCATGAAGTGCAATGGATTAGCAAGGAAGAAGTAAGGATAGCTATGAAGAGGATGAAAAATGGAAAGGCTGTTGGCCCAGATGACATACCTGTGGAAGCATGGAGGTGTTTAGGTGAAATGGCAGTGGAGTTTTTAACCAGATTGTTTAATGAAATCTTGGAAAGTGAGAGGATGCCTGAGGAATGGAGAAAAAGTGTTTTGGTACCGATTTTTAAGAATAAGGGTGATGTGCAGAGCTGTAGTAACTACAGAGGGATTAAACTGATCAGTCACAGCATGCAGTTATGGGAAAGAGTAGTGGAAGCTAGGTTAAGAAGGGACGTGATGATTACTGATCAGCAATATGGTTTCATGCCAGGAAAGAGCACTACAGATGTGATGTTTGCTCTGAGAGTGTTGATGGAGAAGTACAGAAAAAGTCAGAAGGAGTTGCACTGTGTTTTTGTAGACTTAGAGAAAGCATATGACAGGGTCTATATTACTAGACCGAAAGATCACAACAGCAAATGTATGTACATTGACACATGTACGTCGATGTACATACTAAGCGAAACACCTAAATGGAGAAAACCAGAACGCCGAATGTGTTTCGTCATCATAATGCGCCACATAGGTAGGTAAAATATAAACTAAAATATTGAATTAATTAGCTTTTGCAGGAGGGCAAGCCCCCCTGCACCCTCACACCCCCTTACTTAAATATACCAACTCTGAGACCGCACTACAGTGGGGAAAAGGATGTATTTCCTTATCCCCACCATCATGCTGCTGGCTACGAAACACGTTCGGCGTTCCAGTTTTCACTGTTTAGGTGTTACGCTCTGTATGTACATCGATGTAAATGTGTCAATGTACATACATTCACTGTTGTGATCTTTCGGTCTAGTAATATAGACCCATGACAGGATGCTTAGAGAGGGGTTGTGGTATTGTATGAGGACATCAGGAGTGTCAGAGAAGTATGTAAGAGTGGTACAGGATATGTTCGAGGGTAGTGTGACAGCGGTGAGATCTGCTGTGGGAGTGATGGATGCGTTTAAGGTGGAGGTGGGATTACATCAAGGATCAGCTCTGAGCCCTTTCTTATTTGCAATGGTGATGGACAAGTTGACAGATGAGATCAGACAGGAGTCCCTGTGGACTATGATGTTTGCAGATGACATTGTGATCTGTAGTGAGAGTAGGGAACAGGTGGAGGAGACCCTGGAGATATGGAGATATGCTCTAGAGAGAAGAGGAATGAAGGTCAGCAGGACTAAGACAGAATATATGTGTGTGAAAAAGAGGGAGGACAGAGGAATGGTGAGGATGCAAGGAGTAGAGGTGGCAAAGGTGAATGAGTTTAAGTACTTGGGATCAACAGTTCAGAGTAATGGTGAGTGTGGAAGAGAGGTAAAGAAGAGAGTACAGGCAGGATGGAGTGGGTGGAGAAGAGTGTCAGGAGTGATTTGTGACAGAGTACCAGTAAGAGTGAAACTGAAGGTCTACAAAAGTGTAGTGAGACCAGCTATGCTATATGGGTTGGAGAAAGTGGCATTGACAAAAAGGCAGGAGTTAGAGCTGGATGTGGCAGAGTTAAAGATGTTAAGAATTGCACTGGGTGTGACGAGGGTGGACAGGATCAGGAATAAGTATATCAGAGGGTCAGCCCAGGTTGGAAGGTTTGGAGACAAAGCCAGAGAGGCAAGATTATGTTGGTTTGGACGTGTGCTGAGGAGGGATGCTGAGTATATTGGGAAAAAGATGCTAAGGATGAAGCTGCTAGGTAATAGGAAAAGAGGAAGGCCTAGGATAAGGTTTATGGATATGGTGAGAGAGGACATGCAGGTGGTTGGTGTGACAGAGCAAGATGCAGAGGACAGGAAGAAATGGAAACAGATGATCCTCTGTGGCGACCCCTAACGGGAAAAGCCGAAAGAAGATGATGATGATGATAGTTTCCCTGAGTTTGACTGAATGTACTTTTGTTCAACAAATGCAGGGGATGTAATTTTATATTAATGGTGAAGATGGCAGAATGTTGGATATGCCAAAAATGTGGATGGCCGAACAGAATGTTGATACAGGTAAGTGGGGTTGGGAGTGGTGAGAGTATGTGTGTGTGTGTGTGTGTGTGTGTGTGTGTGTGTGTGTGTGTGTGTGTGTGTGTTAGGGTTAGGGTCGAAGTGAGTGAAGGATGGGTGTTGTGTGTTTATGTACACGTTTTTTGTACTTTAAGGCAAGGGTAAGGGTTAGGTTAGGGGATAGATGCAGTGTTATCTATGTGTGTTTATAAATGTTTGTGTGTCTGAGTCTGTCTTGTCTAGCGACAGTGTTACAGGAAGTTTTAATGACCAAAAGGTATAGGGTTAGGGTTGAGGAAGGGGCAGCATTAGAGTTAGGGTTAGCATCCACTACTAAGGTGGTAAATGAGGGCACTTAGCAATCTTGGAATATCTATAGGAAATATGTTTGGATAAACTCCAGCATTTTTAAATATTTGTCATAATATCTTGGTAAGTGGGCATATGTTTGCTATTGGACAGAAGTCATTTGGTAGGGTTATGAATTTCATCTAGTTGTTTTATCACTGTTTGTTTAAAGTGGTAGTGGATGACTATGGTTGTGATTATCATATTGTATATGTGGATTAATGGTTTCGAAATAATTTCACTGCCTAGTTTCAGAATCATAGGATGTATAATTTAGTGATTAGAACTGTAAGATGCACCTGCTTTCTCATGTAGCTCTTTGACTTGATATTTTGAATGGTTTAGAAATAGAAGTTTGAATAGTTTACAATGCTATGAGGAGGGGTCATTTTTCTGCCATAGTGGATTAGAAATATTTTGTGTTGTCTCCTATGTTATTTGCTTGCCCAACCTTTTGTCTTGTGAGGGTTTAGGAAATACCTTGTTTCTCCCATGAAATGTTATTTGTTTGCTAGAATTTGCTAGGTATGTTTAAGTAAACTGCTTGCTGCTGTATTGTCATAGGATCATAGGATCATTGGAGGTTACTAGGCTATTGGCTCTGAGGCCCTTATAAGCCTAGCCAAGAGTTTAGCTCATGTTTAGACAAATCAGCATCTGATGCCCCTGTCCATCAAGGACATGGGTAGAATCCTAGGGGTATATTTTCTGTTTCCCATCCAGTTATCCAGGTTGCGCTTAAAAAAGGGGTAAAGAGGTACTCTGCTTGAAGTGGAGAGGGAGTCTATTCAATAGATGGGGGAGTTTCTGGCACACAAATCTATCCCTCCAACAAGTCTTGTTGATGTCACAGACCAGGTTGAGGCCGCGCGTGCGGGTTACTCAAGTGGAACTTGGCTTGCTGGTATGCAGCAGTCCTATCAAGGTGGGGTCTGTGAACACTTTGTATGTCAGACAGAGGTCACCTCTGAGGAGTCTGTATGAATCTGAGGAGAGGGATAGGGCTTTTAGCCTATCTGTGTATGGTAGATGTTTGAGGCTATGGATTCTCCTGGTGAGGAACCTCTGTGGTCTCTCCAGCTGCTGCATGTGCTTTGCGAGGTACATGCCGAAAGGGGCATTGTACTTGATAATGAGCATTATAAGGGAAGAATACATGGTTGTTATGACCTCCTTGTCCCTGGATGAGATACCCTTACTTTTGAGGTGAGCGATGTAGAAGGCTTTCTGTGCAATGGAAGCAACATGGTGGTCAAAAGTCAGGTTGCTATCAACCTGGGTGCCCAAATCCCTCATGACTGATTGAGTGCTTAAGACATTGTTATTAATGTGATAATTTGTGGGGGACATCACTCTCCCCAAAGGTGATGATGATGCATTTTTTGGCATTCAGCTTAAGGCCATGTTTTTGGCACCAGTCATTTGTCTGAGTGAGGCCGTCTTGGAGGATGTCCACATCACTAGGGGAATTGATGACAGCACCCAGCTTGCAGCCATCCGCAAACTTGATCAGCCATAGCCCACTGGTTTTGGCCTACACCTCAGAAACTTATATCCCAAATAACAGAGACCCCAAGACCGAACCCTGGGGTATGCCACTTGTTACAGGTCTACTGCTTGAGTTGGCTTCCCCTATTTTGACTACGTGGGTTCTATCAGTGATCCAGTTTACTACCCATCTGGTAACATATGGATTGATGCCTAGTTGCGAGAGTTTATCTGTTATGCCCAAGTGGGGAATAGTGTCAAAGGCTTTGACCAGGTCAAGGTAGGTGGTGTGCACCGTCTTCCTCTCTTCCATGGCTTTGGTGACTGTCTCAAAGAAGTCGACTAAATTTAGCAGACATGACCTCCCCTTGACGAAGCCAAACTGTGTGGGATCAAGTGTTTGGAGGTTGGAGGTTGCCAATGTCCTTGTTGATGAGGTCCATGATAATCTGTTCCAAGGCCTTGCAGATCAGGCTAGTTAGGCTGGTGGGTCTATAATTTCCCGGATTGGTGGACACTCCACCTTTGTGTAAAGGGATGACAGTGGCTATCCTCCACTCACTGGGATGAAGCCAGTACTTAGGGTTTGGTTGAATAGGGTGCCTAGTGGTACTGCAAGTTCCTGCCTGAGTTCACGTAGGATGTAGCCTGGGATGTTACTGGGTCCCATGAAGGTGGTATTTTTTGCCTTTGAGAAAGCAGTGATGACGTGTTCCATAGATATAAGGGGAAGGGGGCAGGTACTGGGGATGTCACATAAAATGAATAAAATAAGGGGAAACAACTGCATTTGTTTTTGCTATGATTTACTTTTACGCATTAACTAAAGTTATTCAAAATATCCAAAGTATATGAAGTGTTTGCATGTTTGTGTAGTATTACAGTACGGTTATTTTGCAAAATACAGCCATTTCAAAGCATATTTTGCAAATACAGTATTTCAAAGAGTTTATTGTACATTTGAATGTTCTTACAAGTAATGGCTGTGTGTGCATGTTCGTATAATTACAAGGGACATTTTTTCAGTGTGTTTAGGCATACTTTGTTGGCATGGCAGACAGATTTTGAAAACTATCACCACTTGTATTGCAGAGAATTGGAGAGTGTTTGAGCAAGGGTATGATATTTTCATACAAGCTGCATTCTCTGATAAAGATAACCATACTAAAGCATTTATTCTGCTTAATTTAGCTGGTTCAAATGCCATAGAAAGAGAGCATTCATTTGTGTATGCACATGTTGTATTTGCAGGGGAGGGAGAAAACTGCCATATAGTGGTACCAGCTGAGTCAAGGGAAGACCCCCAGTGCTTAAAATGTAAATTTATAGAAATGTGTAACCCCCAAATGAATATTACAATGGAAAGGCACTTATTTTATAAAAAGAAATCAAAAGCCTGGGGAAACTTTTGCAGCATATATAACAGCATTGTTTCTCAAGGCTTAAATGTGCAGATTTGGTAATTTAAGGGATGAGTTGATAAAAGACAGGCTTGTGTGTGGTATTAAAGATGATGCTCAGAAAGATTTTGCTTTGTGACAGTTATTTTTACTTTGAATAAGGCCATTAAGATTTGTCAGATATATGAGCTCACAGAAAAGCACACAAATATGCTTACAAATGTGAAATGCATGCTTTCAGTATCTTCTAGTGCTCATGCTGATAGTATGCATCCCCTAGTTAAAAGAAACAGGCCCTAGCACAAGGCAACAACTGTGAACCCTGTAACAGTCACTGGGAAACCCCGTACCTTGAAGAAGCTTGATTTGGTAAGTGTGCAAAGCTTGTTGCTTATGGTGGTGAAGAAATTCAGACTGACGGCTCAGTAGTGCTTTCATGGTACTCCACTGGAAACAGCAGTGACTTGCAATTTTATGTACTCAAAAGGCACATACAGTCATTATTAGGCCTTAGCCACTTTTTGAAAATGGGACTACATTCATTTAATAAGGAAGTCCACCACGTTAGCTTAAAAGACCACTGTTCTAATTTTGCCCAGACCAGTTTTTCTTCCTATGCTGATCTTTTCGAAGACAAACTTGGCAAACTCCCAGTTGTGTACTCCATGAAGTTAGACCCTGAAGTCAGTTCTATTCTCAGGCCAGCCTGGAAAGTTCCAGTACCTATGCAGAACAGAATCAAGGCCAAGCTAGATAAAATGATGCAGCAAGTTGTAATTTGTCCAGTAGGTTCGTCAAGCCCTACTGAATGGGTGTCTTCCATGGTCGTTACTCATAAGAAAGGGTCAGATGATATCAGAATATGTAGTGATCCACAGGATTTGAACAAAGCACTGAAAAGACCTCATCATCCAATGTGTACAGCCAAAGAAGTCACTGCTCTTATACAAAATGCCACTGTTTTTTTCTGTCTTAGATGCAAAGAGTTCATTTTTGGCAAATTTTGCTTAATCGAAAATTTTCATTGCTAACCACTTTCAGTACTCTTTTTGGCAGGTACAGATATTTGAGAATGCCATTTGGGATAAATTCTGACAGTGAAGACTTCCAGAGTGCAATGGAGCATTTTTTCCCAGTTATCAGTGTGCTGTTATAGCAGATATTTTCTAGTAGGAGGTAATGGTGAAGCTGAGCACAACAGAAACCTCTAGAAAGCTCTGGAAAGAGCACTTGAAGTGAGTCTTAAGCTGAATTCTCAGAAGTGTAAGTTCAGACTATGAAAAGTTACTCATGTTGGTCATTTGTTTACCAGTTCAGGCTTGCAACTAGATTCTTCCAAGCAAACAGCAATTCTTGAGATGCCAGCTCCAGACAATGTTCAAGCCTTACAACATTTTCTTGGCATTGTTAACTAGCTAGTCAAGTTCATTCCAGACTTGAGCCAACTTTCAGCACTGCTCAGAGAGTTGACATGCAAAGATGTATCCTGGTCATGGTCAGAACGACATCAATGAGCATTTGATGTACTGAAAAGGGAATTGCCAGTCTACCTACTCTCAGATACTATGATGTTCACAAACCAGTTACTCTTTCTTGTGATGCTTCAAAGTTTGGTCTTGATGCAGTCATTCTTCAAGAGGGTAGACCAGTAGCCTATGCATCTAGGACTCTAACCCAAACTGAGATGCAGTATGCGCAGATTGAGAAAGAGCTCTTGGCAATTGTGATTGCATGCTTGAAGTTCCATGATTATATTTATGGCCGTCCAATTCAAATCGAAAGAGATCACCAACCTCTAGTCAATATTTTCAGAAAGCCTATGCATACAGCTCCTGCCAGATTGCAACGCATGATGCTGAAAGTGCAAAAGTATAATTTCAATCTTGTCTACACAAAATGCAAGCTTCTTCATCTTGTTAATACATTGTCCAGATTTCCCAGAACAGCATGAAAATGAGAAACTTGATTTTGAAGTCATGGAAGTGAGAAATTTTTCTTCCACACATTTTGATGAGCTTAGAAGTCACACAGCCTCAGATCCAATATTTCAAAAGCTTAACCACTTTATCAGTTGAGGATGGCCTTCAAAGCACTCTTATTTGCCAGTAGAAGTGCAACCATATTTTCCTTACAGAGATGAGATTTTGTTTCACAATGGTATCATCATGAAAGGTCCAAAAATGATTGTTCCAAAATCCTTGCAACAAAAGCATATTACCATCTTGCATCATGGTCACCCAGGACCTGATTCTACCAAAAGAAGGGTGAGATGACTAGTATTTTGGCCTTCTATGTAAAATGATATTGAGAGAGTACTTTTATCTTGTTCTGTATGTAATAGTACAAAGCCACATCAACAGAAAGAACCACTTCATCTAAACTAGATTCCACAACTACCTTGGTTGACAGTAGCTACAGACATTTTGGAATGGAATGGTCAACATTATTTGGAGTTAGTAGACTCTTATTCAAATTAGTTCAAGATTGACCTACTTCCTAATCTAGCATCCAGTACTGTCATTACTAAGTTGAAGCATCATTTTGCAGTCCATTGTAGTCTGCACAAAGTTATTTCTGACAATGGTACACAGTATACAAGCCAGCAGTGCAAGAGATTTTTTGAAGAGTGGGACTTTATTCATGTTATGAGTAGCCCTAAGTCAAATGTTTTGGCAGAACATGCAGTTCAAAGTGAGAAAGAGTTAGAGAAGTTGAAACAAGACAAAAGTGATGTTTTTCTGAATGTCCTGAATCTCAGAAATATTCCTCATGATAAACATTTTGGTTCACCTGCACAAAGGCTTTTGTCGAGACAAACCAGAACCACACTACCAATTGGCAGCAATCTGTTGGTTCCCTGTACTAAGAACAACAAAGCAGTGAGACCTCAACTTATGAAAAGGAGTTTGTCCCAGAAGTCCTATTATGATAAGTCCAGCATTATGAGAAGGAGAGATAGTGAGAATGCATACGTCCAAAAGTTTTGATTGGATTGGAGTCGTGAAGACTATATGTCCAGAGCTAAGATCATACATTGTGGGAACACAAGGAGTAGAATTTAGGTGGAATCAGAAAGATTTGTTCCTTTTGTCTGAGCCTGTATTGCAGTATCATACCTGCAAGAATCACTCTATATCTCAGAGTGAGTTATCCATCGTTCCAGTTCCAGAGGACATTCCACTAAATATCCCTGTTCCTTAGAAGAATCCTGAAACTCCTGAAGCAAGTTGTTCACCAATGACTGTCCCCGTTGCTAAACCCAGTCCTAATTGTTATATAACTAGATCAGGTCTCATTTCCAGACCATGTTCCAGATACATGGCAACTTGGACAATAACGTTATGTTTATTTCTTATTGTCTGTACAATTGCATGTTTCTTTTTAAATGTCATTGTACTGTGGGCAATTCATTTAAGAATCTTTCTAGGGGCTTCCACAAGTACATAAATACTGAGCACATGCGAACTTGACTGCCATTTTGTACTAAGCTGTTGAGATGTAAGCATGTATGTCTGTGCAGTCTGTCAGTTAATCACAAGTCTTTTGGCTTTTCCTGGTTAGGGGTCGCCACAGCGGACCTCCGGTACGCTAATGATTGGCAGTGGATTTTTACAGTGTCAAGTTGCCAACCCGATGCCCAACCTTCAAAGAAGGCACACCCATTCATGCACGCACCTACCTGCATGTCTTTAAACATCACTTGACCACAGGGAGGTCATGCAGACTCCACACAGAAGGAGCTCCAGCCGAGAATTGAATGGGAGAACCTCTTGTTGTGAGGTGACAACGCTAACCACTGCACCACCGCAGCCTATTGCAGTCTGTTAGTTAATCAGTTAATTTTTATTTTGTAATGCTGCTATCCAACCTGATGTATTTCTATGTAATAAAGCATATAAACAAACTACCTCGCCTGTTCATCTTCAATGGTAAAACAAGACGAGCGACACCCTCCCCATCAAAAATTTTAAAAGATAAAGTTGTATAAGTTGCAATGTAGTAAGTATATCTGTACTTGAGAAAACCAAGATAATTAAGATAATTATCTTGTGATTTTTTTTTTTTCTTTTGAGTGCCAACACATTTTTTATATTATATTTTCATGGCTTGCTTAACTCTCTATGGGTACCTTAATATAGAAGTAATGTGTTTAAATTCCCAATCCTGGAAAAATGTATAAAATTGTTCACTAGCAGTGTGGTGGGTTAGAGGTTAAATTCTCTGCTGTACAGTTCCAGGGTTTGGGATTCAGCCTTGATCTCTGGTCACTGCCTGTATGGAGTTTGCATGTTCTCCCTATCTCTACCATGGCTTCCTCTGGCTAATATGATTTCTTCCCACCTCTCAAAACATGCTGCTTTAAAATGTTCATATTTATTTCATTTATCCTTGCACTTCTGGTACATGTCACAGCTGAAAATGGTCCCCAAACTGACCAGTTCACTTACCTGGTCACAGATGAACAAATTAAATTAAAAATAAATGTAAGCCATTGTCAGAGATAAGAACGTTAGGGATATGATGGCAAGAAAACAGATTTCAACTTTGTGATGGAGAGTGTACAGAAGCATTTTTCAGTTTGATGGCCTCAGGATGCTTTGTGTTGTAGTTAATATAGATTAAAGTCTGCATGTCCTCCCCATGGTTGGTTGGGTGTTCGAAAGACATGCATAAATGGGCATGCCTTCGTTGCAGGTTGAACATCGAGCTGGCACCTCGGCGTTTGTGAAAATCTACTGTCAATCATTAGCAGACTGGAGTTCCGCTGTGGCGACCCTTAACCAGGAAAAGCCAAAAGACAAACAACAACAACTGATTGTCCTTGAAATGAAATAAATCACCAGCTACTACTCTTCTCCATGGTTTATCTGGTATTTGATGTGGTGTAATTGATTTGGTAGTGTTGCTTTTAAGACATTACAGATTTGTGTTTTAACCATAAGGAATATTCTTACAAGACATTCAAGACCAAAACATTATGTCACTTTTTTTTCACTCAGTAGTGCCTAAGTATACTTCATGGATCCTCATCAACATTTGGTCACATAGTTGATTTGGTGTAATCTCTATTTTAGATTTTTCCACCAGTACTTGCAACTCGTGGATTTCATTGTGATTAAATTTATTAGGCTTGAACGATAATGAAAGATTTCTCTTGTCATAAACCCATCCAGTCAATTCCATATGTTTAAGCATTTGTAGTTCAAGTCATTTTCAGAGTGATAAGTAAAGTCATGAAGTAAACGGTGTAGTCCAGTAAAATAAATAATTTATCAATTTGTTAAAAAAATATCAAATGAAGTAAACCTGACTCTGTTGTATAGAGGGTTAAAGCCATGATTTTGCCCCAGGTGATACATGTTTGAATAGAATTATGGGAAGTTGGAAGACCTGGACAGAGGAGGGAGATGAATAGTATTTTGTCAGCCTGCGCATCCCAGTAGGAAGGAGGCAGTTTGACCTGCTGCCAGGCACTGGCATAGGATTTATAGGGTCATATATTTGTACCCAGCAGTCAGTACAGTTGACCATTAGTAGCCTATCTGCTGGAATTCCCATTACGTATTCCCCTATAGCTATAATTGCCAACAATAATATAAAAATATCCATGCAAGAAGAAAAAAATCTTAGAAGCTCTGTCAATAAATATAAAGGAAACGTACACAATAAGCAATTCATTGATGACCCAAAAAGGTTTTATAGAGAACCATGAAACAAAGCAAAAGGAATAGAAACATAAAAAAAAAAGAATAAATAGACGCATTTTGGAAAAATATTGCTGAAGACCTTGTTGGACATAACAGAGATGCGAAATGGATAGAAATATTAAAAGAAAGAGTAAGGAGTTCTAATGTAAGGGATATTAAATGGGATAAAGTAATGGCCAGAGAATTTGAGACCGATTTAAGAAAAGCTCCTAAATGGAAAGCCCCAGGCCCACTTGCAATACCTAACTTCTGGCTAAAGGTATAAGCATCTTTACACAAAAATTTAGCAGAGTAAGAATTATTTATATGTGAATGCTGAACAGAAACCAACCTGGTTAACAGCAAAAAAATGAGACTCCTCCTTAAGAGTGAGCCTGTAAACCATCCTAAAAACTATAAACCAATAACTTGCCTCCCAACAATATACAAATTATATAATGGAATTGATTCAGACAGAGCTTATAGTCATTTAGAAAAAAAATACATTTATGGCAATAAAACAAAAGGGTACAAAATAAAGTTATATGGAACAAAAAATCATTTGTTGCTCTATAAAACCATGTTAGTGAATTGTATAAATGAGAAGAAAGTAAGTATGGCATGGATAGATTGCAGAAAAAGCATTTGACTGCATCCCACATTTATGGATAAATGCTTAAAAATATACAGGATACACCATACCTTGATAAATTACATTACAGTGACCACGAAACAATGGCAAACCACATTGCAGGTGAGACATGACAAATGGCAAATTATTCTCCCAGGGATAAAAATCTAAAGGGTGATACTGCAGGGCAGGGGTGGCCCACGCGATTGGACTGCCAGACTGCAGCCCCCTCCCAGCTGTAAAAAAAGAAAGTAAAATAAAATAAAATAAAATACAAGGAAAGAAAATAAAAAAAGATTGCAAGTAGTGGACCTTCGCGCATGAGCGCTAGCAGCATTTCCGATATCCAGACTGCTGCTGAACCAGTCTGGAGCATGCACAGACCATCTCAGCAGCAGTCCGGATTAAGAAGCATTCAAGTGCAGAGATCCCAGAAGTCTATGCAGTTGTAGCTGCCTAGACTGTCACTGGAAGGGGATCGGACTCGGACTGCAACTTCAGCAGGCTGGGAGTCTCGTCAGGGAAGGACATCATGTGGGGCTTTCTAGTGCTCCAACAAATGAAGCTATGGAATGATTTAGTGCTGCAATGAATGGATGAAGCTATGGAAGGATTTATTGCTGCAACGAACAGACCTGTCCCAGGTAGGGTGTGTGTGTGTGTGTATGTGTGTGTGTGCGTGTGTGCGTGTGTGTGTGTGTGTGTGTGTGTGTGTGTGTGTGTGTGTGTGTGTGTGTGTGTGTGTAATGCCCCAGGTGCTGGGTAGAGAATAAGGCTTGAACCCTGTACCTTGGGCCCAGGTGGCAAGAGCCTGAATTCCCTACCCACCACTATTTGTAAAAATGTTGCAGATTTTTCCCTCATACTTGTTCTGTTCCTCATAAAATCTGTGGTTTCTGTATTTTTGTGTTCTTGCAAAGCCAGTAGTGCATTGGTACAGTGGTAGCATTGTTGCCTGACAGCTACATGTTCTCTGGTCTGATTCTTGGCTGGGGTGCCTTACCTTCTGTGTGGAGTCTGTATGCCCTCCCTGTTTTTGTTTCCTCTAGTGTCCTCCCATCTTACAAAGACATGCATCTGTCTGGAGTGTTTCTCCCTGGGCCTCTGCTAAAAATTAGCTTTTCTTCCAAGTCAGACTTTCCTGGTTAACAAATGTTAAAAATGACACGCATTTGAATATCAGACTTCATATTCTTCAGAAAGTGCAGGTTAACACAAAAGCTTTTATTCTAGCAAATTTTTAAGGGTATAAGATGGATATTTGAAATATGTCCCTATTTTTGGGACTGTATTCCCCCATTATTGGCTTCATCCAGGTTTTGTGTTAAGGTTGAGAGCTATGGTAAGAACTGAATTCACTGAATATGTTTGGGGGCTGTATTCACCCATTATTGGCTTTGTTCAGGTGTTTTGTGCTAAGAGGTTGACAGCTGTGCTGTGGTGAGAACTGAATTCACTAAATGGTCGCCATTTAAGTTTCCATCTTCCTCTTTCACAAAACAGCTGATTTGGCATAGTGGTATGTTGCTCTGACTGTTTTGCACAGGGTCCTGGGTTTAAGGCTTGGCAGTGAAATGTATGGTGGTAACACAGCATTTTATTCTAGCAACTTTCCAACATTATACAAGCGATGTTTAAAATGTGTCCCTGTTTTTTTGGGCTTTTGTCCCCCCCCCACAATAAACTTTGGCTTTTTCCAGATTTCTTTGCGCTGCAAAGTTCAGAGATACAACTGAGTGAGTAGATTTTACAAGGAGCTGAGAGCTGCAGGGGAGCAAAAGTTTAATGCTGCTTATGCTGAGTCTGCTTGCATTATTAATAGCACAACAGGTAATATACTTGCTTTTGTTGCAAAAGGGGTGGATGCGAAGATACCTAGTAACTATGAACCTGTTATCAGTTTGCCATCCATTCCCTATTGCAATATTGCTAGCTTATCATTTTTTTAGTGTAAGATAGGCAATTTATTCCTCAAGGGTAACGGGCACTTTATTCGTAGATGAAACAATAAAATGCAAAGTTGTTTGCTAGCAGCAACCTCTTCATTAGTTACAGATCTCTTTAATGTGGAATTATTTAGATGACTTTTACTTCTTCAGAGATTGTGCATATGTACTGATACTGGTGGACTGTAGAAGTTTGAGTAGACTTTTATGATGGAAATGTTCTGAATTGGGCAGTTTTGTCATTACTGGTGCATGCATTTTGTTTCATTGTTTACTGGAAAAATTTCAAAACAATAAATTTAAAACAACCTCTAAAACTTTACTGTATTGTACAAGGAATATAATTTCATACAATCAGGAAGGTGTATGAAAGAGCATGTGTATGTTTCGTGTGCAAGGGGCCTGTGATTTGAAAAGAGCCCAAACCCAAAGTTAATCTGCCACTGGCAAAATGTATTTTCTTTGAATGTGGGTTTCAATGCTGTTTCAGTGATTGTGAGTTTTCAAGGGCAGAGAAGTTTTAATGCCAAGTCTGTTCTCATTGTGAGACTGCACTGCTATGTTTAGCAGATATGATATCTATTAGTGTTTGCGCTGTAAAATGCAAAATAAAACTTTTAAATGAAGTCCAAATCATCGCAGAAGTAAAGCAGTATGCACATTAGAGTTTATGGTAAATGGGGTGAAATAGCCAAGTAATGGTTCATTGGAATGGCTGTAGGGGGGGGGAAGCTCCATTCAACCATGATTTTGTGAGGGGGGAAGGGCAGCAAACTCACAGACAGCCCCGGCTGAACTATACCTCTCAACTGTCCAGATTTTTGCAGAATGAATAGATTTTTGCTTCTTATTTTTCATTTGTTCCTCATAAAATTTGTGGTCTTCTGGCAAATCATTTAGGAATGAAGTCACTAAATAATGACAGACACTGAGTTTCAGACTTTATAACCTTTAGAAAAATGCATGCTAAAGCAAGACCTGTTATTCTATCAACTGCCTCAGTTTATACAAGACCAATTTTTAGTACTGTTTATATGTTCCCCCAATATATTTGGCCTTGTCCAGATTTCCTGCATTAACAGGTTGAGAGGTACATGCAAATAAATTGCATTATAGAATTAGGCATATCCAAATCCCTCAACTGTCCCTGATTTTGGCTCAAAATGTTGCTCTTCCCCTAATAATCCCTCCGCAAAATGGCAATTTTGGAAGAAAACATGGAGGGTTTACAATTAATAAATAACTGTGACAATCAGTTATAGATTACTTTTATTTCAGAAATGCATGTAGATTCTTTTATTTTGTCAGCTGCTCAAGTTAGCAGTACTAATATTAAAAAGTGTCCCTTCTTTGACAGGTTCCCAGCTGTATTGTGTGGTTATTTTATATTTTTGAATCATATTTTTGGTCCATTTTTCATAAAATTGTGTTTTTTTTGGCAAATTAATGGCAAATCATTAAAGACTGAAGTTAGGAAATAATGACAGACATTTCAGTTTCAGATTTCATACCCTTCACAAAATTCATACTAATGCAAGACCTATTATTCTATTATCTTTCTAAGTTTATAAGAGCAATATTTAAAATTGTCCTTATTTTTGGGCCTTTGTCCCACTTCTATGTATGGCTTTGTCCAGATTTCTTGCTCTGAGGTTGAGAGGTATGACAAATGTGTCAGGGCCATTGCAGTCAGCCAGAGACATTTCAAATTGTGACATACTTGTTGCACCCCACTCCCCCATGTAGTGACTCTGGATGTGTCCAAGCAAGGCAAGGAGCAGTTATGCAGTGTAAATATGCAGACAATCCCCACATCCAAGGTAGACACAAGTACTACAAAGGCTTTTCATCTGTCCTTGATTTTGCAGAATGTTCTGGTTTATGTCATATTTTTATACTGTTGATTTATGCTTATTATTATTCAGAAAGGGCCTGTTGCTCTGTGTTTAAGTAGCAGTGCTTTAATGACCATCTGGTAAGCTTGTCTGAGATTGTAAGATACAAATAAGTTTTAATAAGCATACTGTTAAAGAATTGCCAACACTGAAAGCCTTTCTGTTGTTGCCATGCAGAGAATACTTACACAACTAGATAACATATAAGCCTTGGGTATTGAAATGCATATGACAGTATTTGTAATAAAGGACAGGATTACATTATTTTAAGAGCTCATTACAGGCTTTACCTGCAAACTACACTGAATGCCAATCTATCATGTGTGGTCCACATCCTGTGCAGTAATTCTTTAAGCAATGTATTTTGAGCTTGTTTCTTGTTTGCTTTTCATTTTTTACTTTGATCATGTTTTCCCCATGAAACAAGTAGATAGTTGTCAGGCAGCAGGTCTTTTTTGGATAAGAAACATTTTTACAAGTGGGGGTATCACAAAGATTGCTACTTTCAGCATGTTACTTGGTACTTTAATAAAGCTGAATATAAATTATAATTAGAACTGGAGTACAAGGAGAAGTGGTTTGAGTTGAGTGCTGCTTGTTTTTCTTGTACTTGATTTTGACTGGCATTCCAGTAATGTATTTAAAAAGTAATTTATTTTTCATGCCTCACAACCTTTTTGTTTCCATCTAGATATTAAGTAAGCTGTCATGCAGCCAATGGATTGAAATATGTTTTTTCTTCTACACTTCATTTTGTCTTGATTGGACTCTCATAATCATGGTTTGGCACCCAGGGCAGAGTATTTAATTAAAGTTACAGTTTTTGTGGTTTTGAGCATAGCTCCTCCCCTTTCTAGTTGGCCACACCCATTCCCATTGACCCCACCCATTCAGCTGTCTCCTGCAGCCCCCCCCCTTTGATTTGAAGTCAGCAGCTGCCACTGTTGCAGGGTGATTCTCTGTCATTGCTGTTGCTCTGCTTTGCACTTAACCCATTAAGTTGTTTGCTGAGCAGATTAGGCTATGTTTACAATTTGGATATCAGAAACCAACTTTGTTTAAAGACATCTCATTTACATTTTATGGGTGACTTAAAACTGTATAGCTCATCAGATGAGGAGTTAAGAGAATAACTACAAATGGCTAAAACTTTCTCAAATTATATAATAATGTCATTTGGTGTTTAATAATGTGCAAAAGCATCATCAAAACAGGAAAGCTGCAGCACCAAGAAAATATTAATCTGGGGCAGAACTGCGGTATAAAAGAACTTGAACAGGAGGAGAGTATAAATATGTTGGAATAGATGCAGGATTGGCAATAAAACAGGAACAAATGAGAGCAAAATTCAGTAAAGAATACTCCAGAAGACTAAAGTTAATATTAAAAATTGCCTTGACCTGCAGGAATAAAGTCTAAGCTATAAAGCAGTTTGCTCTTCCAGCTCTAACTTAGAGTGGTGGAGTGACTGACTGACCCCAAAAAGTATTAGATCATTTGGAAAGGAAAACGAGAGAAATGCTGCACATTTATCAAATGATATATAAAAATCAGTGTATAACAAGACTGTATATCACTCTGAAGTGGGTATGAGCTTCCTCAAATCCTCGAACATGATTGTATGTATAGATCTGACCTCGTGGCACTGCACACATATCTGCTGACCTCTCCACATCCAAGTGTAGTATAAGTTTTAAAGTGCGAGGAAAACAAGTATAAGATGACATTGTTTCCTAGTTTAGCAGAAGTGTTTCAGTGTAAAGTGGGAATGGAAATTAAAACAGAAGTATACAAAAATCAGACAGCGACTGAATCTGCCAAAAAACTAAAGAAAGAATATAAGGAAGAGGATCAGATGTGAAGGAAAAAAATGTAAAATCCATAAATATAGTGGCAAGTACAGAGATCTCCTGGAACAAGTTCATGTAGACTAAAGTTTGATTCAAAAATGAAAAGGGAGAGGTGAATTGAAACCAAGTGATAAAGCGTTAATGATGGTGGCCTTGTGGACTATGTACACATGGATTTACAAAGTCCGTTGAACATGTGGGAGAAACAGACAAATACAGGTTCTGTTCTGTACAAAAGAACTGGAAATAGTCGTGCATCGTGTTGCTTGGTATGATACACTCATGACAGAGGGCCTCTGTATTGAAAGGCACAATAATGAGTAAGACTGTTACACTGGGAATTATGCAAATACTACAATATAGAAGATGCTGAGAAGTGTTGGAAACATGAACCACAAAGCATTATAGACAATGAGGGAGTGTATATCACACTACAATATAGAAGATGCTGAGAAGTGTTGGAAACATGAACCACAAAGCATTATAGATAATGAGGGAGTGTATATCACACGGTACCAGCCATTACCAATAGTTCAAAAAACAGATATAGTCGTATGTGAAAAACAGAAAAAATTAGAATAAATCAGTGAAATTGTTGCAGGCAGTGATTATGGCACCTTATCTATAGAGAGACACAAAGTCATAAAATACCAGGAAATGCAGGTAGAACCAAGAGCAATGTGGAAGAAATATTCCCAGACAGTAGGAGCAATAGGCCTAATAAAAAATAATTGGCAGTCATATCTAGATAAGCTATCAGTACATATAACTCCATTTAAATTACAGAAGGAGTCAATTCTGGGAACATTGCTGGTGCTGAAAAGAAAACTTTTCGCTAACATCAAAGATAGAAGCAATACTAATTTCATGAACTTTAACTGTACCCTAACTTAGGAATGTGGTCCATTCCCATCGTGGTATTAGAAACCCAAATTACTTGATGAAATTAAATTGGGCAAAACCATTAGTGGCTAATAAGATGGTCAAGGGGTGAATTTACAGATCATCATCCATTCATCAAGGTTGGTTTTAAGCAGAGTTAGGGAACTTCTTAGTTTGACATGGTGTGGGAGCTTATATTTTCCTACATACATTTACTGTGTAAGGGTGAACCTTGCAGCATATAGGAAAAATGGCATGTGTGGATGATATACTCCAGTTCTTCTGAATTATTTCTGCAATTAATTTTCTTGGGGTAATCCACTGGCAATAATTCTGATAGAAGCTATTGGCAAATTTCTTTCATCTGACAGGTATTAGTATTCAAATGTGCTGTACGGTAAATATACTTCATTCATTTTGGCCAATGCACTTAGTTTCTTCTGCTGTTGTTGTTGTCTTTTGGCTTTTCCCGATTAGGGGTCGCCACAGTGGAACTCCAGTCCGCTAATGATTGGCAGTAGATTTTCATGGTACCGAGTTGCCAGCTCGACGCCCAACCTTCAACGAAGGCACGCCCATTCACGCATGTCTTTCGGAAAGCCACTCGACCCACGGGAAGGACATGCAGACTCCACACAGAAGGTACTCCCTGCACACTAGCTGAGAATCGAACGGGAGAATCTCTTGCTGTGAGGCAACAATGCTACCCAATAAAAATGAAGTTTGACACATTATTTCATCATATTTCTATTTCTTCAATAAGGTTTTGGGCTGCAAATGCCAAGTTCAGCAAGATACAAGCTTGTCTTATTTTGCTTTCTTCAGTTGTTATTTTCCACATTTGAGTCTTGGACTAATTCCACCCTTCACTTCATTTAGATTATTCACTGACA
This sequence comes from Protopterus annectens, assembly GCF_019279795.1. Lineage (NCBI taxonomy): Eukaryota > Metazoa > Chordata > Ceratodontiformes > Protopteridae > Protopterus > Protopterus annectens. The sequence goes on from NC_056740.1 coordinate 288,041,347, forward strand.
ATGGACCCAAGAGGAGTTCTCACCACCTTTCTCTTTCACCTATCAGGTTTTGTGCTGTAAATGACCAATTCATCAAAACAAAGACTTATTTTGTATATTACTGTTCTTCTAGGCTGTTTCTACACTTCCATTCTTCTGCACTGTCATGTGCCTAACAGATTGAGAGAATAACTCCTTTAATTTCCTTTTATTCTGTAAAGTTTTGTGCTGCATGTGGCAACTATAGCAAAACAAGGACTTCTTTTCTACTTCAGTTCTTCTAGGTTATGTCTACATTTCTTGTCTTTTAGACAGTACTGACAACAGGCTTTTGGGAGGCTTTTGTCATAATTTACTGTCATATTTCAGGTTTTAGTTGTACATATATATATACAATAAAATATCATTGTATTTTAATGTGTCTGCTCTTCTGAACTGTGTCTACACTTCTTTTATTATTGCCTTTCTGTTGGGATAGGGATATTGCCATTTTCAGTATTAAATGTCTATACAGCCTAATCTAGGTCACAGTATGCATTGTTCTTACAGACGTTAACTTGATTATGTGAAGATGCTCTACTCATGTATTTGTTGATATATAAAGAGGGCGCTGCCAGGCAATGGTGGAAGTAGTTTATAAAAAAGTCATAATACTCTATCTTTGTACAATGAGATCAATGTGTAGCATATAGGTTCATAGGTTCATAGGTTCATACTAGGCTATCTGCCCGAGGGCATTTATAAGCCTAGCCCATTGTTTTGTGGCTTACGCCACCCCTTTAGTATGGGGAACTATACCCATTATTTTGCTGTGCCTCTGTCGAGCAGTGACACTGAGGTAATTCCTGCGGTATATCTGCGATCTCCCATCCATTGGTCAAGATTTCTCTTGAACAAGGCCAGCGAGGTGCTCTGCCTCACATGTACCGGGATTTTGTTCCACAGCATAGGGAGTCTTTGGGTGATGAATCTATCCCTCCAGCACGTCCTATTAATAGCCGTGTCGAGGTTTAAGTCTCCGCCCTTGTGGCTCTGATGGATCTAGATTTTTGAGGTGAAGCATATTCATCAAATCTGGGTTTGACATGGCCTTGTATGTTAGGCAAAGGTCACCTCTGAGCAAGCGGTGGCGACTGAATAGAGCTGGAGTTCTTTCAGTCGGGCAGCATAGGACAGATTTTGAGACCCTTTATCCTTTTGGTGAGGAACTTTTGTGGCCTCTCCAGCTGCTGCAAGTGTCGGGTCAGATACATTCGAATGGGGCATTGTACTCAATCATTGGTCTGATGAGTGATGAGTAAAGGGAGACTATGACCTCCCTTGATCTAGATGAGAATCCCTTCATGATAAGGTGGGCAATGTAGAAGGACTTCCTAACTACTTTAGCTACATGGGTGTCGAATGACAGACTACTATCAACCTGGGTCCCCAGGTCCCTGATAACTTCTTCTGTGCTCAGTGGATTGCCACCTATTTGGTAGCTAGGGGTAACCTTGTTTTTCCCGAAGGGTATGACTATGCATTTTTGGCATTTAACTTTAGGCCGTGGCTCTGGCACCAGTTATCCGTTTCTGTGAGACCCTTCTGAAGGATATCTGTGTCAGATGTGTTTTCTACTATGGCCCAGTTTGCAGTCATCTGCAAACTTTATCAGCCATAACCCTCCTGTGTTTGCTTGTACTTGGAAAAGTAGATGCCAAACAAGAGTGGGCCCAGGACTGAGCCCTGTGGGACACCACTTGTGACAGGCTTTGAGTCTGACATGGCGCCAGCAACTCTGACCCTGTGGGTTCTGTCACTCAGCCAGTTTGCAACCCATCTTGTGATGTATGGGTTAACATTTAAGCTGATGAGTTTTTCAATGATACCCGAGTGGGGTATTGTATCGAAGGCCTTAGCCAGATCGAGGTAGGCTGTATGGACTGCCTTTCCCTCATCAATGGCTTTGGTGACTGTTTCAAAAGTCAACCAAGTTTAAAAGGCATGATCTGCCTTTGACAAAGCCAAACTGGGTTGGATCCAAAGTCTGCAAATTCCCTATGTCTTTATTTATGAGGTCCATTATGATCCTCTCCATGGCTTTGCAGATAAGGCTTGTCAAGCTAATGGGCGGTAATTTCCAGGGTCTGTGGAGGCACCGCCTTTGTGAAGTGGGACCACAGTTGCAGTGCGCCACTCCTGGAGTGCGTATCCAGAGGTAAGACTTTGATTAAACAGCTGTCCTAGCTGTGGGTTTAATTCCTCATTGAGTTCGTGGAGCACACAGCCGGGGACACCATCGGGTCCCATGGATGCTGTGTTTTTTGCTTTGGAGAGAGCAGTTCTCACTTGGGCGCTGGAGGTGTTTGGGGGCTGCACTCCTTTGGTATAGATATCTCTCCTTTTGGGGGAGGGGAGAAGTTTGCACTGAACCTGTCAGCCAGTATGTTGGCAATGTCTGTAGGATCAGTAATCTTCACATCATTTTGAACTAGTTCTGAGCATATCTGGGAGTTTCCTCCTAGGTTTCTAACATAGCTAAAGAAGGCCTTATGATTGTCTTTTGAGTCTTTAGCTATTTTTCTCTCGAAATTTGCTTTGGATGATTTTATGAGAGCTCTTAGTTTTTTACTTATAGTGATCAAGGGTGTCTTACCTTTTAAGGATTTTGCTCTATCTTGTAGTAGCTTCCTCCTTTTGTTGTAGAGTTTGTTTATGGCTGGGGTCCACCAGACTGGACGCTTGCCTTTGGTACAAAGAGTCTTTGTTTTGCTTGGGATTGCCTTATCCATGCAGTCCTGCAGGTGCTGGTAGAAGGTGTTTGTAAGTGATTCAGCGGCTTGAGTATTGTTTTCTGCCGGCTCGGGGGCCTGAAAGGAGACCACACTAGTCTTTAGAAGTGTGAAGTCGGCTTTTCAGAAGTTCTTTACTGTGGTCTATTTTATTTCAGGTGGGGTGGGATGAGGACCTCCAGCGAGATTAGTTTGTGATCTGATCTCACCAGTGAGGGGTATACTTCCGGTGTTGAACATTGTGCTCCCATGTTCGTGATGATGAGATCAAGTATGTTATCTCCTCTTGTGGGGATGGTGACTAGTTGTTCCATGGCATTTGAGTTTATGAATTCCAGGAACTTTTGGGCTAGGTGTTTGGGCTTGAGTAGTGTTTCCAGTCTATATTAGGGTAATTGAAGTCACCTAGTATGATGGTGTTTGGTGATACATTTATCCCTCTAGTGTTTTCAGGAAGGCCATGTGAGTTTCCTGAGTTTGTGAGGGTGGCCTGTAACATGCTACAATTTGCAGAGCAGTCTTGCCTATGGTTAATTGCACCTGGATGGTCTCCGATGCATCGCGTTGCCACCAGTCTTGAGGTGTGGGTGTCCTTGATGAATATGGATACCCCCTCCTTTCTTCGTATTGTCCAGATTTTGGGGCCGGAACGCATGATATGACGTAAAACCTGATAGCTGGGGTGCTCTCAGGAGCCTTGAACCAGGTTTCTGTCACAGCACAGACATCGATGTTCTCCATACTGAGAAGGGCCTCGAGTGCGTGCATTTTGAGATTTAGACTTCTGGCATTGAGCAGCATTACCCTTAGTTTTTTTTCCTTTTTTGTGTTCTAGGGTGGTAGGTTTAGAATTTGAGCCTTGCCTAAAAAAGGCACTATGGGGTGGCAAGAGCCTTTGCCAATATCCAGAATCCCAGGGGTGACAGGTGCAAGCCGTCCCTTGCGAAGCAGCGTGGCTTGTCCAGCATGTCATCCCAGGCAGACAGATACTGGATCCCCTTTGAATGACACCAGTGTTTAAGCCAATTGTTAAAGCTGATCATCTTATCTCTGTATTGTGGCATCATTCTTGGTGAAGGTAGGATACTGCTCAAGGTCAGGGTCATACCTGCCTGGGCTACATAATCAGAGAGCTCCTCAATGTCTCTTTTCATGTAGTCCAAGGAGGTACGTCTCAGGGCGCTTACACCAGCGTGGACAATGACTGAGTCATATTTTTACCTGCTGTTGAGAGACCCGAGTGCTTGCGTTATGTGGCGGATTCTAGCCCGACAGGCAGCTTACTGTGACCTTCTCCTTACTCAGTCTGGTGAGCGGGACATCAGTGTGTCTGACTATGGAGTCACCAATGACTAGTGTGTCTGGCATTGTGTTTGGCCTTAAGGGCTGTGACTGTTTGACACTCTGACTGTGAGGTCTATGTGTTGCGGGTGTTGTGTTCTGAGGTGGTGGTTGTTTGGGTGTCTGCTTTGGTGGCCTCTGCTGTTTTGGTAGATTTTTGATCAGAGCCTCCGAGTATGTCTTTGTGTGTTTATGTGTATGATTTGAGGTTGTAATGGTACTATGTGAGACTGGGTCTATATCTCTGATATATATAAGATTCTTACCTATGATATTGGACAACAATTTTCATAAGCTCATAGGTTCATAGGTACATGCTAGGCTAGCTACCCTTGTAGTTCATTTTAAGCCTATCCAATTTCCCTTTTTGTACTTGAATTAACCAATCTCATTTGGTTAGAGATTGGCCTTATCCATCTCATGGTCAATAATTTTATACTACACCTAATGAGAATAAATGGGATCTAACCATAGATAATTTGAGGGGACCCATGCATCGGATAAAGCATTTAGGAGCTGCCTCTGTCAATTAGTAGTACAGCAGGTAGTCCTGGAGTAAGTTTTCTGTTACCCATCCATAAATCCAAATTGTACTTGAATAAGGAAAGAGGCGAACTTTGTTTTATGTGGATGGGGAGTCTGTTCCAGAGCAGCAGTATCCTCTGCGAGATGTACCTGCCCCTCCAAACCATTCTGTTGATGTTTCAGAAGGGGTTTAGATCCCTTGGCCAAGTATTTCTTATACCATTTGACTTGCTGATGTGTAGTAAAGCCATCAGTATTGGGTCGGAGCGAGACTTGTATTCCAGATGCAGGTCACCTCTTAGCAGTCTGTAGGATACTGAGCACAGTGACAGAGCTTTGAGTCAGTCCATGTAGGACATATTGTTTAGGCCTTGTATCCTTGTAAGCTTTCTTTGTGGGCATTACAGTTGGTGAATGTGTCTGGACAGATACATGCCAAAGTGGGCATTATATTAAATGGTTGGCCTAATCAGGGCTGAGAAAAGAGGGACAATGATATCCCTAGATCAACACACAATCTCTCTATATACATTTTTAATATATATTTTTAATATTATTTTGTACAATGTTTCTTAGATCTATAGAGCACTTTTGAATTTGCCATTTTATATTAGGTAGGTTAAATTCCCCAACTATTATGCTGTTTTCACCATCAAAATAAAATCTACCAGTTGTGATAAATCTACAGACTTACTGTAGGGATGCTTGTAAATACATACCAACTGTGTAGGTTGTTCTGTCACAATTATCTTAAACATAAGACACTTGGTTATGTTATTAGCATTACCGCGTGCATTTATTTAACTGCTTTATTAGTATTTAATAAAAATGCATGAACAGCCTTCCTCTATTAAAAGTATGACTTGCATCTAATAAAATAAATATCTAATAAAGTAGCAAATATTCCTCAACAGTTTCTATTCTTCATTGTTTTCTGTTTTTCTTACCTTCAGTTCTTCTGGAATATTCATTGATCAGCTGACTAAGAACATATTTATAATTTCCTTGTCATATGTCACATTTTATGCCGAACATGCCCAGTACAGCAAAGCGTGGATTTAGTTCAAGTCCTTCTGGACTTGCCACAGTCAATGAAACCAGGAGAAGCTTTCAACAGATTTATCTTTTGCCTGTTACACCTTGTACTACATATCCTCAGTGCAGCACAATGACTCACTTTATTTTGCATATTTCGGTAATTTTTCAATACTTCAGTACATCTAGACTGTTTCCACCATCCAATTCTTTTGGACTACCCATTGACAATGAGCTTGAAAACACTTCAAAACCTTTTAAGTTTCTTTGTCAGGTTTTGTGCTGTAAATGTCCAGTACGGCAAAGCATGGAATGAGTTTTCTGGATTACTTCTACAGTTCAGGTGACCCAAATATGGACTTAGTTTATTTTCTGTATCACAGTTCTTCTGTACTATTGCTGGACTGTAGTACTTCTGGACTATCTATTGGCAATGGGAGTAAGAGAAGCTTTCATCAATCAGGTTTTAGGCTGTACATGCCAAGTGAAGGAAATATGGATATTGTTTATTTTGTACATTACTGTACTTCCTGTACGTCAGTTCTTCTGGACTGTCTGTACCATTCATTTCTTTTGGCCTACCCACTGACAGTGGAAATGAAAGCCATTTCACAACATTTCTCTTTCATCTGTTAGGGCTAACATGGCACATGCCAAGTAGAGCTAAACAAAGAATTGGTTTAATATTAGCATTTCAGATATTATGGACTATGAATGTCTTTTGGTTCTTCTTGCTATTCACTAAGAATGACACAGAAAACAATTTTCACCAGAATTCCTTTTACTCTGCCTGGGTTAGGACTGTACATGCCCAGAACAACAAAGCACAACCTTAATTTTTGATATATCACTGATTCTGGATTATTTCTAGAATTCAATAGTTTTGAACAATCCCTTCATAATAAGAGAGAGGAAAGATTTAGCCTGATATCTCTTTCATGTGTCATGTTTTGAAGTTTATATATCCAGTACAGGAAAGCACAGACTTAGTTAATTTTTTGTACTTGACTCTTTTAGGCTGTTTCAACACATCTTTTGTAATAAACAATTCATTGATAGTCAGACTGAGAAAGGTTTTCACTACACTTCTCCATCATTTGTCAGCTTTTATCCTGCACATACCCAACTGGAATCATTTGGCTACCCACTGAAAAAGAAACTGAGGGAAGCATTCACTAGATTTCTCTTTAATCTGTCTGACCTTTGAATACACATATCGAGTGCAGCAATATACGGACTTCGTTTATTTTGTACTTAACTTCTGTAATATTTCTTTATTTTCTATACTTAATTTCTTCTAGAGTATTTCTTCTCTATTCTTATTCATTACTATCCATTGGCAATGGGAAATAAAAGCCATTTCAACAGATTTCTCCTTCATCTGTTATAGTATTAGAACGTATATCCCCAGTTCAGCAAGACAACAATTTAGTTTACTTTCTGTACTTTATGTCTTCTGGACAATTTTGTTTCCTCAATTCTTCTGGAAAATATGTGGTTCGGACCAAGGGTTTTTTAACAGAATTCACTTTTGACTGCACATATATAGTACATTGTGGTTGAGAAAAGGTTTTAACATACTTCTCAATCTCTTAGAGCAAGGAATCTAACAAAGGCATAAATAATGGGGGGGGGGGGGCAAAGGTCCATAAATAGGGACAATTTTTAAATATTCCTCTTAGAAACTTAAAAAGTTGATAGGATAACAGGTTTTCCATTAGCATTATTTTTTGAAGGGTATGAAGTCTGAAACTCAGACACCTGTCATTATTTTCTGATTTTCATCCTCAACAATTTCTAATCATTTGCCAGAAAACCAAATATGTATAAGGAACAGACCAAAAATATGAAGCAAAAATCTGGACAGTTCAGAGGTATGTATTTCAACATATTTAATTTAGTTTTTATTGTATTCAGCTACGGACATCCAGTATAGCAAAACATAGTTTGAGTTTATTTTATGTACTTATTTATTCTGAACCATGTGTAAACTAAATTTCTTCTGGCCAACACAATGAGATTTTTCCAGATTTCACTTTCATCTTTCAGGTTTCAGTCTGCCCACTTCTGGTACAACAAAATATGGACTCACTTATTTCATTTACTTAGAGTTCTGCTCAGCCATTTCTAAACTTTAATTCTTCTGGGCAATTCACTGACAATAGAAATAAAAAAAACTTTCATTAAATTCAATGATGTACGCCCAGTTTAGCAAAACATGGACTTGGTTTATTTCCTTCTTTCAATTCTTATGTTCTTTATGTCCATTTTGCATGTTATTTCTTAGAGACTATACACTGACAATGGGACTGACAGAAAATTGCACCCGATTTCTCTTTCCTCTGTCACACTTTGGACTGCACATGCAGCAAAACACAAACTTTTTTTTCTTTCTATACTTCACTTCTATACTATTTGTATATTTCATTTGTTCTAGATAATGCATTGACAATAGGATTGGGAGAAACTTTTTCCAGAGTTCCATTTCATAGTTCTATGTTTCACTTCTTTTATGCTATACTACAGATGTTCTGGGTAAAATCCATTGAGAATAGGGTTGAAGTGGGTTTTTGGAAGATTTCCATTTCATGTGTGAGGTTTTGTTCTCCCAAGTCCAGTAAAACAGAACATAGCTTAGATTAGTTTCTATACATCAGTTCTTGTGGACTAGTTTTCTGGTTAGTAAATTGACAATGGGATTGAAAGAAGCTAACATCAATTTCCCTTTCATACATCAGGGTTTGGGCTGTATATGCCCATTGCAGCAAACTATAGACTTGGCTTCTTTTCTATATTCTATAGTTTTTATGGACTATCGGTACACATCCATTTCTTCTGGATAATCAGTTCATAATAGTAAAGAGAAGCTTGGACCAGATCTTCTTATTCTATATCAAGTTTTGGACTGTATGTGCTCCATACACTAAAACATTGGCTTAGTTTATCTTCTGTATTGTTCCTCTGGGTTGTCAGGTGATAATGGGATTGATTAAGAGAAGCTTTCCTGAGATTTTGTTTCATCTCTCATGTTTTGGGTTACACATCCCCAGTACAACAAAATATGGATTTTTTTTCTCAGTACTTCCTTGTTCTGGACTAATGTCACACTTCAGGTCTTCTGGATAATCTAGTCAGGATAAGAATAAGAGAAGCTTTTTCAGGGTTGCCTTGGGCAGCACAAATCCAGTAAGCAAGACATTTCTACACTTCAGTTCTCTTCTTCTAGAATGTTTCTATATTCCATTTCTTCTAGCCTGTACATTAACAATGGGAATCCGAAACTCTTCACCATATTTCCCTTGCAACTGTCAGGTTTGGGGCTGACTGTAGCCAGTACAACAAATCACTGTCATACTTTACTTTTGGGGCTGACTGTAGCCAGTACAACAAATCACAGTCGTACTTTACTTTTGATGCCTCATTTTTGTCTACACTATTTCACCACTTCATTTCTTCTGGTCAATGCACTGAGGATAAGAATGAGAAAAGCTTTTGCCAGGTTTGTCTTTCTTCTGCCATGCCTCAATGAGGTCATCATGTCCCTTCTGGTATATCCTTCCCTAGTTGCCTGGCACCAACGGTATTTTCCCACCACAGATGAACACAACAGAGCCATGCCATTGTACTGTGTTCCTAGGTGCCTGATGCCCTCAATGTGTTCTCTCTAGCACACATGGACATTACAGATCCATGCCATTGTCCTGTGTTCCTAGGTGCCTGATACCCTCAATGTGTTCTCTCTAGCACACATGGACATTACAGATCCATGCCATTGTACTGTGTTCCTAGGTGCCTGATACCCTCAATGTGTCCTCTCTAGCACACATGGACATTACAGATCCATGCCATTGTACTGTGTTCCTAGGTGCCTGATACCCTCAATGTGTTCTCTCTAGCACACATGGACATTACAGATCCATGCCATTGTACTGTGTTCCTAGGTGCCTGATACCCTCACTGTGTTCTCTCTAGCACACATGGACATTACAGATCCATGCCATTGTACTGTGTTCCTAGGTGCCTGATACCCTCAATGTGTCCTCTCTAGCACACATGGACATTACAGATCCATGCCATTGTACTGTGTTCCTAGGTGCCTGATACTCTCAATGTGTTCTCTCTAGCACACATGGACATTACAGATCCATGCCATTGTACTGTCTTCCTAGGTGCCTGATGCCTTCAATGTGTTCTCTCTAGCACACATGGACATTACAGATCCATGCCATTGTACAGTGTTCCTAGGTGCCTGATACTCTCAATGTGTTCTCTCTAGCACACATGGACATTACAGATCCATGCCATTGTACCGTGTTCCTTGGTGCCTGATACTCTCAATGTGTTCTCTCCAGCACACATGGACATTACAGATCCATGCCATTGTACTGTGTTCCTAGGTGTCTGATACCCTCAATGTGTTCTCTCTAGCACACATGGACATTACAGATCCATGCCATTGTACCGTGTTCCTAGGTGCCTGATACTCTCAATGTGTCCTCTCTAGCACACATGGACATTACAGATCCATGCCATTGTACAGTGTTCCTAGGTGCCTGATACTCTCAATGTGTTCTCTCTAGCACACATGGACATTACAGATCCATGCCATTGTACCGTGTTCCTTGGTGCCTGATACTCTCAATGTGTTCTCTCCAGCACACATGGACATTACAGATCCATGCCATTGTACTGTGTTCCTAGGTGTCTGATACCCTCAATGTGTTCTCTCTAGCACACATGGACATTACAGATCCATGCCATTGTACTGTGTTCCTAGGTGCCTGATACCCTCAATGTGTTCTCTCTAGCACACATGGACATTACAGATCCATGCCATTGTACTGTGTTCCTAGGTGCCTGATACCCTCACTGTGTTCTCTCTAGCACACATGGACATTACAGATCCATGCCATTGTACTGTGTTCTTAGGTGCCTGATACCCTCAATGTGTCCTCTCTAGCACACATGGACATTACAGATCCATGCCATTGTACTGTGTTCCTAGGTGCCTGATACTCTCAATGTGTTCTCTCCAGCACACATGGACATTACAGATCCATGCCATTGTACAGTGTTCCTAGGTGCCTGATACTCTCAATGTGTCCTCTCTAGCACACATGGACATTACAGATCCATGCCATTGTACCGTGTTCCCAGGTGTCTGATACCCTCAATGTGTCCTCTCTAGCACACATGGACATTACAGATCCATGCCATTGTACCGTGTTCCTAGGTGCCTGATACCCTCAATGTGTCCTCTCTAGCACACATGGACATTACAGATCCATGCCATTGTACCGTGTTCCCAGGTGCCTGATACCCTCACTGTGTTCTCTCTAGCACACATGGACATTACAGATCCATGCCATTGTACTGTGTTCCTAGGTGCCTGATACCCTCAATGTGTTCTCTCTAGCACACATGGACATTACAGATCCATGCCATTGTACCGTGTTCCTAGGTGCCTGATGCCCTCAATGTGTTCTCTCTAGCACACATGGACATTACAGATCCATGCCATTGTACTGTGTTCCTAGGTGCCTGATACCCTCAATGTGTTCTCTCTAGCACACATGGACATTACAGATCCATGCCATTGTACTGTGTTCCTAGGTGCCTGATACCCTCAATGTGTTCTCTCTAGCACACATGGACATTACAGATCCATGCCATTGTACTGTGTTCCCAGGTGCCTGATACCCTCACTGTGTTCTCTCTAGCACACATGGACATTACAGATCCATGCCATTGTACTGTGTTCCTAGGTGCCTGATACCCTCAATGTGTTCTCTCTAGCACACATGGACATTACAGATCCATGCCATTGTACTGTGTTCCTAGGTGCCTGATACCCTCAATGTGTTCTCTCTAGCACACATGGACATTACAGATCCATGCCATTGTACCGTGTTCCTAGGTGCCTGATGCCCTCAATGTGTTCTCTCTAGCACACATGGACATTACAGATCCATGCCATTGTACTGTGTTCCTAGGTGCCTGATACCCTCAATGTGTTCTCTCTAGCACACATGGACATTACAGATCCATGCCATTGTACTGTGTTCCTAGGTGCCTGATACCCTCAATGTGTTCTCTCTAGCACACATGGACATTACAGATCCATGCCATTGTACTGTGTTCCCTGGTGCCTGATGCCCTCAATGTGTTCTGTCTAGCACACATGGACATTACAGATCCATGCCATTGTACCATGTTCCTAGGTGCCTGATGCCCTCAATGTGTTCTCTCTAGCACACATGGACATTACAGATCCATGCCATTGTCCTGTGTTCCTAGGTGCCTGATGCCCTCAACGTGTTCTCTCTAGCACACATGGACATTACAGATCCATGCCATTGTACTGTGTTCCTAGGTGCCTGATACCCTCAATGTGTTCTCTCTTGCACACATGGACATTATATATCCATGCCATTGTACTGTGTTCCTAGGCGCCTGATGCCCTCAATGTGTTCTCTCTAGCACACATGGACATTACAGATCCATGCCATTGTACTGTGTTCCTAGGTGCCTGATGCCCTCAATGTGTTCCCTCTAGCACAAATGAACATTACAGATCAGTGCTATTGCACTGTGTTATTTATTTATCCAGTTTAACTGGGGTAGACCACTGATCCCATTGGAGTAATTTTAGTCTTAGCCCAGAATGTGAACACACATCAAGTGGAAAAGTAAAAATAATTTATACAATAAAAGTGCATACTAAAAGCAAAGGTATGGTTAATATACAATAGAAAGAAATGATTTAAGAAGGTAGTCAACAAAAACCACTATGTACAATATTAAATCAGTTAGAGTAGCAATATTTATTTATTTGACATTTGTTTACTGGGAAAGTCTGACTAGGTCAGAAAGTGCCCATTTTCACAAGAGGCCTGGGGTGAAAAACTCCATAATCAAAATCTTTCAAAAATCAAGTACAGATATTTTAAATCACAAAGTATCATGTTACACTAAACATAGATCATATGTTTCATAGTATAGTGCTATGAAAACACGACTTGTAGAAAATATGTGAGGAAAAACTCATTAGTCATATTATTTGTTACATAGATTAGCATGTGATAAAAGAGACCTGGGACAAATGTAATAAGATATTTAAAGAGATATCAGAGATTACATGGTTAGAGACTGTGAGGTAAAATTGAGTGATGTTTTAGTATGAGAGAGGAGTTAGAGAAGCAATGCTATAATAAAAATGTTAAGCAGTATGTGTTGTAATTAGGGAGGTTATGTGACCTGAAGCAGAAAATTCACAAACAGCTTGTGCTGTGAAATGTTCTTTAAGTTATGACTGAAAGAAACAGTAGTTAGAGAAGTCTTTAAGATCTGAAGGAAGATCCCTCCAGAGCTTTGGTTTATGGGTAGAAAGGGAGCAGTTAGAGCACATAGTCTGGTTTTAGGTGCTAGCAAGTAAGGCCCTGAGTGGCTTTGAGGTCTGAAGTTATATGATGAAGACTGTCTAAGTAAGCAAGAGGAAAGAGAAGGGCAGGAGTTTTCTTTCAGGAGCCAGAAAAGTTAACGGCCAAGGAGAAGATTTGTTCATTGCTGAAACGGCAGCCATTTGGCTTTGGCTAGTGTTGTTTATACTCAGTTTAATTTCTCCAAGTGTTTTGGGTTTCTAATACCATGACGAGAATGGAGTTCATTCCTAAGTCAAAGCATGATTAAAGTTCATGAAATTAGCATTGTTTCAGTCTTTGATGGTAGCCAAAAGTGCTGTTTGCAGTACCTGCAATGTGCCCAGAACTGGCTCCTCCAATTCATACAGAGTTACATGTATCAGTAACCTATCTGAATATGACTGTAAATTATTTTTTATGATACCCATTGCTCTTACTACTGTTGAAACTGTCTGGGTATCTTTCTTCCACATTGTTCTCATTTCTGCGTGCAAATAGGTTCATAGGATCATAGATTAGTATTGGCTAACTGCCATTGTGGGCCATTGTAAGTCTAGCCAATTACCCATGTGAGAATCAAACACTGCACCTTGTTTCTGTAAGGTAAACACCTTAACCATTATGCCAACCCAATAGGATATAAATCAGTGACAGGCTAACTGCCCTTGTATGCCATTTAAAGCTCATCCAATTACTGCATGTGAGAATTAAAACCCTGCACCTTGTGCCTATAAGGTGAACACCTTAACCACTATGCCAACCTCCCAACCTTTATTTAATGAGTTTGTGCCTCTCTGTATGTAAGACACTGTAATCACTGGATGTAGCAATTTCAATGATCAATGCTACTTTTGTCTTCCTTTGATGCACTACTCTCATATTTTGGCGTTGATTTGGACTGGAAGCGTTTGGTTATATGTGTTTTACTTAGTTTGGTTTCACAGTATTTTTTCATATGATATAAACTTCATACTTTTCTGTAATGCTTTGTGGCTCATGTTTCTAATGCTTCTCAGCTACTTCAATATTATAATGTTTGCACAATCTCCAATGCAACAGTCTTGTCACATTATTATGCCTTTCAGTATACAGTCCTTCTGCCATTAGTATATCACAACCAGCAACAAAATGTAGGACTGTTTCCAATTCTGTTTTACAAAACCTGCACTTCTCTGTTTCTCCAACATGTTCAAGTACTTTGTAAACCAACTTGTACATAGTCTACTATTCTGTGCCACCAATATTAACCTTTTGTCTTTTGGTTTAAATTCACTTCTCCTTAACCATTCCTGCGTTATATCCTGACTGACATGAGGTTGCTCCAGGATTTTTCTGTACTTGCAACTATATTTATACATTTTCCACACTTCTTACCTTCTCATCTGATCCTTCACCTTATATTCTTTCTTTTTCTTTCTTTTCTTTTTTTGACATGTTCATTTGCATGAGTTTTCTACTTCTGGTTTGATTTCCATTCATGTTTGATACCAACCTACTTCCACTAAACAGGGAAATCATCTTAGACGTTTTCTCCTCATGTTTTAAAACTTTCACTATATTTGGATCTTGTGAGGTCAGCAGATATGTATGCGGGCTTGTGATTGCAGATCTACACAAGTAATCACTTTTGAGGAGGCTCATACCTCCTTCAGATGTACAGTCTTGGTGTACACTGATTTTTAAAAATCATTTGATAAGCATGAAGCATTTTTTTGTTTTCCTGTTCAACTAATCTAATACCTTTTGGGGCCAGGCAATCATACCAAAACTGTAAGTTAGAATAGGAAGAGCAAGTTGGTTTATAGTTTGGACTTTGCTCCTACATGTCAGCGCTGTTTTCACTTTTAATTTTAGTCTTCTAAAATATTCCTTGCTAAGTTTTATTTGTATCTGTTCATGTTTTATTGCTGATCCTTCATCAGTTCCCAAATATGTATACACTCCTTCCTGCTCAAGTTCCTTTATATCACATTCTTGTCCCAAACTGATGTTTTCTTGGTGCTGCAGCTTTCCTGCATTAAATGTTGCTTTTGCACATTTATCAAGACCAAATGACATTCTTATATCATCTGAGGAAGTTTTGACCACTTGCAGTTGTGCTTTCTGTTCCTCATCTGATGAACTATGCAGTTTAAAATCATCCACAAAAGGAAGGTGAAAAGTCTTTACACCTTGTTGTTTTCTGGGAGCTAAAATGTAGTTTGTAGCCATGACCTAATCTGTTGAGAAGACAGCTTAATGGGTTAAGGGCAAGGCTAAAGAGCAGCGGTAACAAAGAGTAACCCTGGAATATCCCCCTTTTAATTTTTATCCCTGGGATATAATTTGTCCTTTGTCATTGCTTAGCTGCAGAGTGGTTTGCCACTGTTACATAGTCACTGTAATGTAACTGATCAATGTAGGGTGGATCAGGTTTAGGTGCCTAGACAGTGTGACATTTTCCTGTGGTACATTTGGTTGGGGACGCATGGCTGAAATGACATTTAGTTACAGAGAAATATGGCTGTTGAAAATTCCCCTGTAGGTAAAGAGAAGAAAGCAGTGCCATGCCCACAACTTCAATAACCAAATGCACAGGGGAAAAATAACATCCATGGTCCCCAAGGCCACATGAGACAGCAGACAGTATGGCAGGCATCAGCAGCAGGTTTGCCAGTGGGCATGTCAGTGGCAGTAAAACTGCATTGCACAATGGAAAGTGTCTTTATAATTGGTGTGTGTGAACCACTACCCCTTTCAAAGTATCTACAGAATATTACCTAAAATGCATACTGGAGCATAAGTGTGACTACAGTAGCATGCAGGATTTCCTCCATGCTGTAGCACACTTCCACATGTTGTAGTTACATAAGCATGTACTGTACACTCAGCACAACATTCATTACTGCTTCTGCCTCCATACACTTGGTTATTAAAGCTGTGGGCATGGCAGTGTGTGCTTCTCTTTGCCCACAGGAAATTCACAAAAGCTATATTTCTCTGCAGCTACATGTCACTTCATTCATGTGTCCCCAACCAAATGTACCACAGGGAAATGTCTCGCTGCCTAGGTGTCTGAACCCAATGTATCTTATACATTTGTAAGCAGCACTCCTTTATCCATGAATGTGGGGTGCTGTCAAATGCTTTTTTTAGTCTATCCATGCCATACTTAAATTCTTCCCCTTTTTACAAGTTTCCATTATAACTTTATTTAACAACAAATGATCCTTTGTTCCATATGACTTTACTTTGTTACCTTTTTGTTCTATTGCCACAATTTATTTTTCTTCTAAATGAGTATAAACTTTATCGGCATCAATTTCAGTATGCAAATTATACATTGTCAGAAGGCAGGTTATTGGTCTATAGTTTTTAGGATAACTTGCAGGAACACTCTTTTAAGGTGGAAGAGTATCATTTTTCCTGTTGTTAACTAGGTTGGCTACTGCTCAGGATGTGCATATAAATAATTCTTACTCATGGCTAAGTCTTTGTGCAAAGGTGTTAATACTTTTAACCAGAAGTTAGGTACTGCATCTGGGCCTGGGTTTTCCAATTAGGAGCTTTTCTTAATTTTGCTTCAATTTTTCTGGCTGTTACTTCATCCTATTTCATAACCTTTACATTTGAACTTATTCTGTCTTATACTTCATCTATCCATTCAGCATCTTTGTTAGATTCCACAGCCTAGATATTTCTCCAAAATGTGTCTAGTTCTTCTTTTTTGGTGGTGTTTCTATTCCTTTTGCCTTGTTTCCCTATTCTCTATAAAACTTATTTGGGGCATCGACAAATTGCTTATTTTGTACCTTTCCTTTATATAGATATCTGCATATCTACTAAGTTTTTCTGCCTGTGTTGATATCTTTAGTTTACTACTTGTAATAGCGTATGATAGAGCCTGGTCTGTTCTGATACTTTGCATTACTTTTATCACATCTATATTTTTGAGTATTTTTGTTGATATGTTCCCTCTTCTGTATTCTTCTAACAGTGACATTTCTTGTCTTAATTGCTTTATACTTTTTCAATTCTTTCATGATGGCGTTTGATTTCTCCCCTTCCTTTCCCTTACTGCCCTGTGTTTTTGTGGTAGGACTTTGTCTGTTATTAGTTTAGCTTCAGAGTAATAAAGCCTATTTACTTCTGTTATATCACACAAATTTCTAAGAACAGTCTTGATTACCGTGTTCATTTGTTGTATCAAACTTCTAACATTTCAGGACTGGTTGACTTTTTGTAATCTGTTTCTTTCATTGGCCTTAATATGTCTATCCATCTCTATTAAATCAAACAACTCTTCCCTTAGATCATTTTTCTTCTAAACTAAGGGCACGTTCTTTGTTCTCCGTTTCCTGCAGGCATTCAACAGAAAGTTTCAGAACATCTTCCTATGCTGTATTCTCTTCAGCTTCATCCCTAATTACCTGTTGCTCCTTCACATGGGAACTCACTGGCCTATCACTCCACACCATCGACTGTGTCAGAGTTACCACAGTTTCCTGTCCCCTTGCTGTGCAACCCCAACTGAACTTTTGTACTAGTTTCCTACTGAAGTTTCCAAAGTATCTTCATATGGCAACTAATCAGATGTTTCCTGTGCCACTGGTTTCTCCTTAATTTGGGGACTCATTGTTCAATCATCGTGTGATGTTATCGGAGTTAGATTTTCTACACTAAATCCTTCACTTTGCAGGTAATCCATGATCTCAGCTTCTATTTCTTTAACTTCTCCATTAATAATCCTCTTTTGTACTTTCTCCTTGGTATTCCTGTTTTTTGTATTGTAAACTTTTCCCTATTCGGATTCCTTTGCCTGTATTTCTTTTCAAATATCATTGGTGCTACTTTTTTGTACTGATTAGTTTTGCTTTCTTCTTTGCATAATTATTGCACCAGATTAAATCTCTGGAAAGGATAATGAAGCGGCAGATGGAGTTGGAGATTGTTTGGATGCTAGTTGAGTTTCTTTTGGAGGAAAATGTTACTAGAGGCAGGCAATACTCAGGATGGGCTAGAGGAATCCCTTTGCTAATAGCATTTCTTGTTGGATGAAAGAGGAATGAGATTTTGTTGGCCCAAAATAGCTGGCAGCTTATCTTTTCCCAGGTGTTTTTCAAGATGATGGTGGAAGTTAGTGAGGGACCAAGCCAAACTCGTAGGTGTCTGAAGATGTTAACTTGCTCAATGGCAATATTAATCAAGAATAAGAAGTGAGTTGGAATTCTTTTGCCCTTTAGCAGAGGTTCCAAAGATCAGTTAAGTAATTTTTGCTATTGAGCCAGTGAGTGAAGGAGAGGATACATTTTGCAGATCATGATGAAGCAAATGGGTTGTGCGGCTGAAGGGGAAGCTAACTTTCATTGGTGTATAGTAAGACTGGAAGTTGGGGAAGGACAAGTGTAAACTTAGTTATAAAAACAGAGAAAATAAAGGGATGGTATGGAACCCTGAGGGGCTCCTTTAATTAAAGGAGTGATGGTTGATGTACTTTTGCTAAAATGTACTGAGAAATGTAGATTGGATGAGTAGTTTTGAAATCAGGGAATAGTATCAGGGCAAATCACAACGTCAGTGAGGTGGGTTAAAAGGACTGGATGGTAATCCAGGTCAAAGGCCCTGATGAAGTTTACAAATATGGCTCTAGTAAGGAGGCCATTGTCATAGCTCAAAGGGTTTGTCAGTGAAGGTCAAACGTGCAGTGTAAGTGCTACGGCTGGACCAGAAACCATTATTGCCTGAAGGAGAGAGGGCAGTGTTCACTTATGTAGTTTGAGATTTGATTATAGACCAGTATTTCTTAGATTTTTCCGAAGGGTTGGGAGGATGGAGATTGGACAGTAATCACTGAGTAGCTTGGGGCTGGATTTTTTGGGGGAGAGGTATGACTTCCAGGAGTGCCATGCTTTGTCTCTGAGAGACAGGAGGGTTTTGAGTTTGTAAGTGAGCCAGGTGCTTTACTTCGGCTTGTACATTCTTGTGACTATAGGAAAGAATGAGTCTTGTAGATTAAAGAGAAGTTGGGTGAAGATCTTGGCAACATTGTTAGGGTCTGAGGAGGAGAGTAAAGGGTCCCAGCTGAGAGAGATTATATATGTTTTTAGTTTGGTGATATTTATTTGCAATTTATGTCAGAATGTAATGTGTTTTGCAGGGGACTTTTTGCAATGAAGGTAGATGTTGAAGCTTATAGGACAGTGATCACTTAGGTTGGGAGGGAGGATAGAGATATGAGAAATAAGTGAGGTGTTGTCTCTGTGTGATTATTAGATTAAGGAGTGAGTGATGTGATGAGGAAGGGTTGGCTCTGGTAGATTCAGAGACAAGTTGTGTGAGATTAAATACACTGAGAAGTTCAAGTATGCAGTTCTGTGAGGGGCCAAGGAGGTTGAGGTTAAAGTCACCAAGAATAAGATTTTTGAGTAGGTTATTAAACTTTTGCAATGAATCAGGGATGGGGGGAGATAGGCAACAGCAAGAATAATGGGAGAACTAGATAGAGAGTGGATGGATTTGCGTTAGTAATCATTCTGGAAGGGAATCTGAAGAGGCATTACATTCAGCAAAGAGTTGTATGTTGATCTCTGACTTGTAAAGAGGGAAGAGTACCTCATCCTTGCCTTAATTCTGGCCTGGCATTAAGAAAGTAACCATAGCCTGGGAAGTAGTGGTGTATATAGAGGGATCTTGTGGTTTAAGCCAGGATTTCGTGAGAACAATGATTTGGGGATTGTGAATAGAGATAAGAGAGCTTAGTTGATCTATTTTACTTAGAATGCTTTGTGCATTAATAAGGAAGCAGGACAAGGTGTTTGGACCTGGATTTGACTCAACGTGCAATGCAAGAGTAAGACGAGGCATTTGGGTGTGAACTTTATAAGGAATATGGGAAGTTTTAGGGGGTGTTTAATGGCAGATAGTAGCAGAATTGTGTCTGTATAGAATGAGATGAGGAGTCTATAGGATATAGGATAACAGTGGTAGGGAGGAGAAAGTTGTTACAATAAAATGATTGTATTAGCATGCATTCTCTGAAGGATAGGAAGTCTGAGACTCAAATTTATGTCATTATTTAGTAACTTCAGTCCTCAGTGATTTGCCAGAAAACCACAAATGTTATAAGGAAAAGATGAAAATTATGAGGGAAAAATCTGGGCATTCTGAGAAAATATGGACAGTTGAGAGGTATGCCTCCAGGAACCATGCCTTATCCACCTTCAGATTTTCATCTCTGTTATGTGTCTTTCCTCATACCTTTTTCATAATCCAACCCTCCTATCGCCAGCTGTCCACTCTATCACTCTGTGCCATTCATTGTGTTTATACTCCCTCTGTCTGTGTTTGTGTGCTCCTTCTTCCATTCCCTCTCCATCTACCCAACTGACAACTATTCCTTACTGTCTTCCCTTCCTAACTGTCTTCTGTATATATTTCAGTTGAGGCTCCCTCATGCGATGCATATACAACCTCATTGCACAACACAGTGTGGTGAAAATAATGAGGTGTGTCTAAATGGAGATCATGCATGCATGGATAGTGACATAGTATATACATGCCAGGCTGAGTGCTGCATAATAAAGGCTCACCATAATGAAAACAGCAGTCACTGCAGAGCTGTGTAGACCACATTGTGAGTGATCACATGACATAATGACAACATGCAGGTAGCATCCCTGATGCTATGCACATTCTCTCATGCATTGTAGTTCCACATTGCTGCTACATGGGCATAGCTGGGAGCCATGAAAGAGCTATGCAGCAAAGTGCCAACAGATTTTATTATAAAAATGGGAAGGAAACTGGGAGACAGCA
This sequence comes from Protopterus annectens, assembly GCF_019279795.1. NCBI lineage: Eukaryota > Metazoa > Chordata > Ceratodontiformes > Protopteridae > Protopterus > Protopterus annectens. Next base: position 288,062,213 of record NC_056740.1, read on the forward strand.
CAGTTAGAAAGGGAGGACAACAAGCAGATAAGAACACATAAGGACAATGAGGAAAAAAAGTGGTATTGGAATGGGGGACAAAGAATATATTTTTTTGTGGGACTGATGCCCTTTTTTCTTTTTTCTGAAGAAAGGTTGTAGGAGAAGTTTGCATAAGGAAGCTGTGAACAGAAAGGATGGTAGTGGGATGGTGGCAGGGGAAGACACACAAATATATAACACAGGCAAAGACTGACAGAGGTGATATAGACACAAAGGGGGCAACAGCACTGGAGAGATGCAAATGGACAGACAGAGGATGGACAACTGGTGATGTGGAGGAGTAAACAACAGGCAACAGATGAGGACTGACACACAAAGAAGGAAAACGCCACTATGGGGGATACAGTGGGGTGAATATGGTCTATCAAGCCAGCAAGAAGCTGTGGCTCAAATAATGGGTAGATTACACCTCTGGTGGCCTAATGGTTGGAGCCAGCTGCCTATCCAACTTCTCCAGTCTCATGATGAGGTTTTCCAGGACTTGAATTTGGGCACTGAGTAACTGGCCAACCTCTGTCCTCACCAGACATCTGAGCATCTGAGCCTCATATCAGGTGACCCAGGATGGCCTCCTCTAGGCTACTCTCTAGTGAGACACCTACACTCCCTGCAGGAAAAGCAGCTACAGATGCCACCAATGAGCTTTCCATGTCATCTTCCACAGGATGACCTTCATCCCTCTGAAGAGAAGCAGGCCTGAGAACTGCTGGTGACTAGTGGTCAGCACAGTGGTTGGTTCAGAGCTTGGTGACTGCTACCTCATGTCTGTCAGCTTCACAACTGATCCTAAAGAAAATGACTATAAATGAAAAATGAGGCATCGGAAAAAAAGAGGACAGAAATCGAAATAGTTAGGAATATGTGGTACATTTTATAGACCTGACAGGAAAAAAGCACATCAGCAGAGGAATGTAAATCAATGGCAGTGGAGCACATGGAATATACAAAACATTTAACAAAGGTGCACCACTCTGGTGTAAGTGAACAGTTTAGTACAGAAGTACAATAAACTGAAGGAAACATTATCTATGAAACCAATAAACAACTAAATAAATGGTTAAATATTATAATGAAAAACATCTTGATACAACTGTTCAGTGTTGTTGTACACAACTTAAATACAGTAAAATAGTGCCAGCAATTCAGTACACTTTCCTTACTACCTGGAGATCCTGGCCTGCACATTCTGACATATTTCTTCTATAGTTGCTAGGCCTGCTGTAGTGTGACCCTGCAAAATCAGACTGCTTACTGTAATATTGTGCCTCTCTCTCTCTTCTTAACCTCATTCTTTCCATTGATGGAGAAAGTCTGATCGGCACCTGTTTATGTCACTATACTTATGCAAGCACTGCTCATCAAAGTATGTGATGTCAGTTTGTCAATTACTGCCCCAGCAAGCAGATGCTTCGCATCCATTTTGTAAATGGTGCCTTCATAGTCCCCCAGCAGGTGCTCCCTCTGCTGCATATGCTGCAGGTATGCTTGCTGCATCATGTGAGAGCTCTGCCAGAACCTGCTGATTCCATGTAGTCAGGGTGCACAACTACATTTTTTGGACACTACATAAATTGCATTGACAGGCAGAAATAAGTAGCAGCATGGTGAATGCGAACAGCAGCACAGTGAAGAGTATCATTAGTGCAGCCAGGCTCTGCAGGCATAAATACCTTGCTTGAACTCAGTGCTTATAGGTTCATAAATTCATAGGTTGGTACTGGGCTATCGGCCCTAGGGCCTATACAAGCCTAGCCATAACAATTCCCTGGATATTTCTTCCCACAATATTTACTTCCCTGGACCCCTGTCTAGCAGGGCGACTGACATGATCCCATGGGTTAATTTCCTATCTACCATCCAATCATCAAGGTTCTTTTTGAAGAGAGCCAAGAAGGCGCTCTGCTTGACATGTATTGGTAGTCTGTTCCAGAGTATGGAGAGTCTCTGGGTCAGGAACCTATCCCTCCAGCATGTTTTGTTCATTGTGATGACAAGGTTTAGATCCCTGGAGCATGTGGCTCTGAGGGATTGGGATTTCTTTAAGTGGAGCATGTCCAACAGCTCAGGGTTTGACATGGCCTTATATGTTAAGCAGAGATTGCCTCTGAGTAGATGATATGTCCACAGAGTATAGCTGGAGTTTTTTTAGACGGCCAGCATATGGCATCTGCTTTAGGCCTGTGATTCTTTTAGTGAGGTATTTCTGTGGCCTTTCCAGCTGTTGCAGATGTCTTGTGAGGTACATACCAAACGGGGTGTTATACTCTATAATGGGTCTAATGAGAGATGAGTACAGTGGGACAATGACCTCCTTTTTCCTGGATGAAAAGCCCTTAGTGATGAGGTGTGCCACATAGAAGGATTTCTGACTGTTGTGGTGATGTGGTTATCAAAGGTGAGACCACTGTCCACCTGTGTCCCTAAGTCTCTCATCACATGTTTGCTGTTTTGTGTACTGTCACCTATGTGGTAATTCATGGGTACATGTTTTTTTCCCAAAGGGGATAACTATACATTTCTTGGCATTAAGCTTGAGCCCATGGCTCTGGCACCAAGCATCTATTTCTGTAAGGCCCTTTTTTAGAATATCCACATGATTTGGGGATTCAATAATGACTCCCAGTTTGCAGTCACCTGCGAACTTTGTTAGCCAGAGTCCCTTAGTGTTGGCCTGTACTTCAGAGAAGTAGATGCCAAACAAGAGCGGTCCCAGGACTGAACCCTGAGGTACTCCACTTGTCACTTATCTGGAGCTGGATTTGGAGTTAGCTACTTTTACAGTCTGGGTTCTGTCAGTAAGCCAGATGGTAACCCATCGAGTGATGTAGGTATTTATGCCCAGCTTAGTAAGTTTATCTATGATTCCAGAGTGAGGGATGGTGTCGAAGGCCTTGGCAAGGTCCAGATAGGCTGTGTGGACCACCTTATCCTCGTCCACATCTCTGGAGACTGATTCTAAGAAGTCAATCAGGTTCAGGAGACAAGATCAGCCCTTCACGAACCCAAACTGGGTGGGGTCCAGTGTTTGAAGGTTGCCAATGTCTTTGTTTATAAGTTCCATGATAATGCTTTCCATGTCCTTTCAGATCAGGCTCGTCAGACTGATGGGACGGTAGTTTACGGGATCCAAGGTGGATCCCCCCTTGTGGAGTGGGATAACTGTAACTGTGCGTCACTCAGTGGGTATGAAGCCTGAGGTGAAGCTATGATTAAACATGACACTTAGGTGAAGTGCCAGTTCATTTTGTAGTTCATGTAGTACACAGCCCGGGATGTCATCTGGTCCCATGGATGCTGTATTCTTAGCTATGGAGAGTGCAGTTTCTACCTGTGTGGACGTGATTACCAGAATTTGGCAATCTTTTGGTATTGAGATGGGCCCTTTAGGGGGTGAGACAGTGGTGAAGTTGACACTAAATTGATCTGCCAGGATATTGGTACTATCCTTGGGATCAGTACATTTAATGCCATTCTGTTGTAGCTCAGAGCAGATCTGAGCATTGCCATTTAGATTCTTGACATAACTATAGAATGCCTTGTGGTTTTCTTTGGAATCTTTGGCAATTTTATTTTCGTAACTAGCTTTTGAGGATTTTATGAGGGATCTCAGCTTCTTACTGAGGCTGGTAAGGGAGTTTTTTTGCATCCTGGGATTTTCCTCTTGTCTGCAACAGTTTCTTCCTTCTGTTGTATAGTTTGTTTATGGCAGGGGACCACCAGATTGGTTTCTTTTATTTGGAGGAGAGCATCTTGGTTCTATTTGGGATGGCACGATTCACGCACGAGTGGATGTGCTCGTACAGTGCCTTAGTGTAGGATTCATCAGTCAAACTTTCAGATCCCATCTGCATGAGTGTTATGACGTTTGTCACTTCTGACTTGAGTAGCATGAAGTTGGCTTTGGAGATGTTTTTTTACAGCACTTTCCTTACTGGTGGGGGGGGGCTGGGGGGGGGATGTGGATGTCAAGGGTGATTTGCTTATGGTCAGACCTGACCAATGAGGGGGTGACCATTGGTGTGGAGCATCTATCTCCCATTTTGGTAATGACCAGATCTAGGATACTGGAGCCCCTGGAGGGACAATGGATTAGCTGATCCAGGCATTGGAATTTATGAATTCCAAGAATCATTGGGAAAAGGTGTTGGTACCCGAGTATTTTTCCCAGTTAATGGCAGGGTAGTTGAAATCACCCAGTATTAGGCTGTTTGGTTGTATCTTAATATTTTCCAGTATGTTTAGAAAGGTGTATTGAGAAACTTGGGGTATGGTAGGGGATCTGTAGCAAGCTACAATTTGGATTGCAGTCTTACCTAGTGTTAGTTGCACCTGGAGAAGTTCAGATGCATTGTGTTGGGCAACTATCCTGGAAGTGTGAATATCCTTGGTGAATACGGACACACCTCCACCTTTAGTGTTTCGGTCTTGGTTTGGTGGCCAAAAAGTGTGGTAAGAGTTGTAGCCTAGTATTGCAGGGGTGCTCTCTGGAGCCTTGAACCAGGTCTCAGTTACTGCACAGATATCGATGTTCTCCATTTTTAGGAGTGCCTCGAGAGAGTGCATTTTGTGGTTTAGACTTCTAGCATTGAGTAGCATTACCTTCAGATTTTGCATGCTTGTATCTGTTATGGTGGTGGTTTTGTCCTTTGAACCTTGCCAAAAAAGGCACTATAGAGGTCGCAAGAGCTTTAGCTAGTAACCTGAATCCCAGGGGTGACAGGTGCAGACCATCTCTGGCAAAGCATCATGGTTTGTCGATCATGTCTTCCCAGGCAGACAGATACTGGATCCCCTTTGAATGACACCAGAAGCTCAGCCAATTTTTGAAGTCAGTCATTTTGTCCTTATACTGTGGCATCATCCTGGGCGAAGGCAGGATGCTACTCAGGGCTAGGGTCATACCTGCCTGGGCCACATGATCTGAGAGCGCTTCCATGTCTGTTTTCATGTAGTCCAGGGAGGTACGTCTCAAGTCATTCACTCCAACATGGATAATGACAGAGTCGTATTTGTACTTGTTGTGGAGTGACTTGAGTGCATGCATTATGTGGCAGATCCTGGCACCCGACAGGCAACTGACTGTAATTTTGTCCTTGTTCAGCCTGGTGAGTGGGACATCAGTGTGCCTGACTATAGAGTCACCTATGACTAAAGTGTTGGGTACATTTTCTTGTCTTAGGGGCTGTTGTTGGGTGGCACACTGGTGTTGTGAGTTATGTGTCACTTTGGTTGTGACTGGTGTTTGTTTTGTGTTTCAGCTTCGGAAGTCCTTGTTGCTTGGGCAGGTTAATGTTAAGGGCCTCCGCATATGTGGGTTTAGTGTTGCTATGTGTGGGTGTTGATGGTGTGGGTTTTGAAGGGCTATGTGTTGCTTGAGGTGTAGTGCAGGTGTTAACCTTCTCCTCTTGACTGTCTAGCACAATCTTGGCTGGAAAGAGCTTTGCTTCCAGTTTGGCTATGTAAGTGTATCTCACGCAGGTTGTAGTGTTGGGTGGTAGGAGGAGAGGGTTGTCTGTGTACATGAGGCAGTTGCCGCATTGCCCCAGTATGCCCAGATTCACCAGGTGGACATGAGAAATCACCGGAAGCTGTCCCTTGGACATCCCTGTTTAGGTGCTTTTTTTGTAAAGTACAAGAGCTGTTTTTCCTTATCTTTGCAAGGTACTTTGCAATTATAGGCTGTTTAGTGCCTACGATTAATTTCTCCTTATTGACAAGGAGAGTTGAGTGCTTGTATCAGTTTCAGGCTTCCTAGTGCTTTCCAGCAGGTTCTAGAGCAAGTGCTAGTCACAGGGGTTCAGATTTTAGTGCTTCTACTAAGAAACCAGCTAGTCTAAGGGAATATTTGAAGAGCAGACTTTCTGGCACCTGGAATAGTTTAACCATAGCCCCGCAGTACTGCACAATGCGAAAAATCTGCAAACACGTGTTTTTAAGCCAGAAAGTTGAAAGTGATAGAAATCAGCCCAAAAAGGATAATAAAATTACAATTTCAGAGCTGGAAACCACTCCTCTAGTGTTAGATAGGCATTTCAATGCTCAACAGTCCCACTGGTAAGCAGTAGGACTTCCCTCTACCACAGCAAGGTCTGGATAGCTCTGAACACAGAAAATAAAGTCCTGAGACAAGCAAAGCCTGGGATCTGGACTATACTGGCTAGTAAAGGTGGGAAATGAGCAAACAAGATAATATTTTTTTTGGTTAAAACAGGCTAAATAATGCAATAACACAGTAAATAAACACAGAAAAGGCTAACTCACTTGAGTGTGCAATCCTAAACAGTAAATGCAATTAAAACTGTACAAAATTGGCAATTTAACATGTTTTAAATGAAGCAAGGCAAGTGCACAACTGAAAAAACAATTTAAGAGGCAGTAATACAGTAGAATAAGTAGCTAGTCGACATATACAGAGAAGTTTATATATACAGAAAAGCAGTTAAAACACAAACAATTCATATGCAGTGCAACCTAGAACACTTGAGTTGTAGCAATATTAAGGCAAATACAGTTTTAATAAATGCACTAAAATATACTCTATATTTCCAAATTGTTTGAGAAGCACAGTCAGAACACAAGAAGATTCAGGCATTTTTTTTTTCTTTTAAAGAAAGGGAGAAAGGAGGAACAGAAGGCCTTCTCAGATGTTCTCTCTATATTAGATAGAATGAGCTAATGACACTAGACTGGGAGGCGTGTCCCAGATCAAATTTACAGTAGGGGTGGTTAACTGCAAAGCCACCAAGTATAACAACAAGACACCAACAGGGAGGAAGGGTGGGGACCAGTACTAAAGCTATTAGCCTACACTCTTTTAGACAGTAAACACTACAGAAATCTTTATGACAGCAGTGAGCCACAAAATGAAAGTTTTTATACTGATAAAGGAGCAAGGAGACTCCACAGAATGCTTTTAACTGCAAACAAATCAGTTACCTGTGTAGATTAGTTAACAGCAATAAAATACAGCAAAAAGTATGCAGCAGCAGCAATAAAAAGTGCTATATATAAATTGTCAGAAACAATAACCAGTATAAATAAGCCAAAAAAAAAACCAGGATACTTATTTTTATATATCTCAGATGAGAGTTGTAGTCAATGCCCCTCCTCCATTCTGCTCAGTGTGTTTAGACAGAAATCCTCACAAAGTTAGGGCTTAGATACCAGAAGATACAACCTTAGACAACCTTATGTGTGAACATGATAGGCAGCACAGCAGCATGACCTTAGACAACCTTATGTGTGAACATGATGGGCAGCACAGCAGCATGACCTTAGACAACCTTATGTGTGAACATGATGGGCAGCACAGCAGCATGACCTTAGACAACCTTATGTGTGAACATGATGGGCAGCACAGCAGCATGACCTTAGACAACCTTATGTGTGAACATGATGGGCAGCACAGCAGCATGACCTTAGACAACCTTATGTGTGAACATGATGGGCAGCACAGCAGCATGACCTTAGACAACCTTATGTGTGAACATGATGGGCAGCACAGCAGCATGACCTTAGACAACCTTATGTGTGAACATGATGGGCAGCACAGCAGCACGACCTTAGACAACCTTATGTGTGAACATGATGGGCAGCACAGCAGCATGACCTTAGACAACCGTATGTGTGAACATGATGGGTAGCACAGCAGCATGACTCCATTGAGTAATAGCATGATGCACATCATCAGTAGCAAGATGCAAACTGTAAGAAGTGTGGTCAGGATCCACAAGTATGCACACACTACGTGAGCATAAAGTCATATTCACAAGCAGGTCTGGGCACAGCAGTGAGAAATAGGTGTGATAGTACATCCTGTTACTGGTGCATTTCGAGACATTCACACAAATCCTCTCATTATCACAATAACCATGATATAGTCCCAGTTTTAGTGAGATGAAAACCACGGTCATCATTTTGAGGGGGACCACAGTGAATCTGAACAATTTAGATTGCACAGTGTGCTGCTACATAGGGAATATGACAGTAGGAAGGATAAAAGGTAATGGACCACAGGATTGTAGTCACAACTTAAGTGGGCATGGTAACCGCAAATACTGTCACACAGCAGTAGTAATACACGCTGCACTGCTGTGTGGCAGCAGCAGAGGTGCAACAGCAGTACAGTGTGTGTACTAACACTGCACTGGCCAGGTCAGGGGTCTGGCAAGTGGGGGGGGGCAAGCTGATAAGGCACAGAACACAGGCAAGATAGGTTGCAGTCCTGTGGTGGCTAGGATTCCTCTAGCCACAGCTTAGAGAATATGCAAAAGTGGTTGTAATCCTGTTACATTGCTTTGTCCAGATAGGTGCATGGAATAAGCAGGCTCTATCATAATACTGTTCTGTATCTATACACTGTGTCAGACAGCATGGCAGGTTACAAGGAAAGATGGACTCCAACACATTGGGCACAGACTGTGCTCACATCACAGGTGCAGAGACAGCATGCATAGCTTGCATGTCCAGAAATATTGCACAATGGCACAGCAGGAAAATGGTTACATATAGCAGTTCACAGGCATGTGACTACCACTATTGTGCTGCAGACAATATGGATGCAGGTGTTGCTTGGAATAGGCTGTCATACATACCTACACTGATCAACATGTGTAGCCAAAAGTGTACCTGATCTATCAGGAGAATGAAACAATGATAATATCATGAGACAAAGGTGATGGTGATACTGCAGGCCTTATACACATATGTCTGGTGCATCTTTCACAAAGGTAGATTATACAAGGCCTTCCTGGACCAGGTACATTATTGACTAGTGCAGAGCATCAGTGAAGTGGGTGGCCATATAGGTTGCTGCAATAGCTGCACTGCAAGATCACTGATAAGGTTTTTCATTCCAAGAGCAAGGTCCAGGGCATTTCCAGGAATGGGTTGAACATTTGGAGTTGAACCTCAGAGGTGAAAGTGGACTGGATGTGAGAGGTGAGTGAGTGGGTGAAGACTGTCCAGGTGTCTGTAGGGGTGTACCAGGAGGGTAGTTGCACATGACATTCTTGTACAAAATCTTGGTTGCATGCAGAATAGCTGACTCCAGTGTGAGAGAAGCCAACAGTCAGTCCTTTGTTACAAAATTATCTCTTAAACTTCAAGAATTTGGTCAGAGTTAACTGCAGTCCAAAATTTGTTTCAAAGTTTCAAAGATATGCGTCTGGTGCGTTTCTGCCCAGATCTCCACTGAAAATTGGCTTTGTTCCAAGTTGGACTCTCCCAGTAAACAAATGTTAAACAAATAAATAAATAAATAACTTCAGAAGTAAATACTAAGTTTTTCAAAATAATAAATATCAAGCAGACTTGGTCATTGAAAAAAAACATTTTTTATTCGGTCATGGTAAGCTTTCATCCACAAACTGGACTTCATCAGATCATTTTTTTTCTGAAAGACAGTAAGTAGCACATCTACATAGTTTAGTCAGACATACATATCTGCATTTATGCCCGGAAGGGACATCAGAGTTGGAACATAGACAGCCTGTACCACAAAGTATGCATATGCCCATTTGTGCTTTATAGCACTGGCATGTCGCAGTCTGTGTGGAGTATGGTGGTAGGTGCCATACACATGTAGCAGCATTGTCACAGGTATGCTATCTATGTATATTCTTAGGTCTCACTATGATAGGAAGCAGCTTAACAGGTCAGCGCATGCCTAATGCCAGCAGGGCTCTGTAGGGAGACAATGATAGCACCATACACTTGGTAAAGTCTGTGAATACAGTGGCACATTTAGTATTATAAAATGCACTCACACCCCCCTCTGTTGTGATCCAGGATGAACACCCAGCATCACCCATAATTAGTGTAAGTCATCCCATCTGTCTCATCTTTAACCCTGATGCACAGTCAGAACCACAAAATACAGCATCAGAGGAACATAGTGCCACTGAGGTGTGCACACACAGGGGTGAGATGGGTGTATGTCCCCATCACTGTCATGATTCCAGAAGATTCCCTGACCTGGGTTTTGCAATTGCATCAATCAGTGGATGTACATGGCTGTAACCCAGGCAGAGATAGCACTAGTCAAACAATGTCATAGCTGCTTTGTGTGCTGTGTGGAATGAATGAAGATGTGTAACCATTGTAGGGGCTGCAAAGTTGCCTGCAACACATGCAGAATGACAGTGCATATAGGGACATGGAGTAGAATTTTCTGAAGATGGCCGTGGTGTCCCACTTGGCATCTGTTAGTGTATCTCAAAGGCTGTGTGGAATCAGACAAGTTGGCCATATTAAGAGACATGTGCACACTGTGGATTGCACTCCAGGCTACCATAGGTGGTGCACATCATTCCAGGAATGGCTGTACTATCTATACAGTTCATGTCTGCCCCATCACTGACTGTGGATGCTTTCTTGGTGGTAGTTGATGCAGTTACATCTCCATTTTGGCATTCATTCCTGGCTGTGGACACACTTTTGAATGTGGTTGACCCTTATCTGGCTTTAGTGTGGCATCTGCCCCTGTATGTGAAGGCTCACCTGGATATTTCTGATGTCAGGCTGACACCACTGTGGACATAGCCCACTGGGAAATCTCCCCAGAGTCCTACAGCTCAGTACTGACCCACTTCCTGCTAAGCTTAGCTTGAGAAACACTTATCTACACCCAAGCATGGCATCATAGATGTCAACTTTCTGCTGGAAAACCTCAGTGAGGGCCTAATTGACATTCCCAGAGAAATACACCATATGCTGCACCATGCTCTGGAAGAGATGCAGCCGGTCCTGCTGACAATACAAGTCTTTATGCTACACTTAGGCAGTATTTTACTTATAGAAGTTCCACCCTATAAGTAGACAAGGTTATAAAAGACATCCCACAATTCCATAACCTTATATGACCCCTTCACCTATGCTAGAATTGCTGTCTCCTATCATTGTGTCCCTCCCTGTACAAATGATAATGATGTGTTCGCCCAGCCCTAGAGCTTATGTTGGTGTGATGTTTGAGGCATAGTATGGCCAGTCAAGTATTACAATGCATCAATATTCGTCTGAGTTGACATTGCAGTGGTCCATAATTGTGGATCAGATATCTTCTTTTTTCCATTGCCACAACCTATTGCATCTGCCTCCATCCCACATGAAGGACTGGAGCAGCCAGTTTCTCTGATTACTCCTCACCCTGTTCCTCTTCTGTTGGCACAGATATGCTAACCAATGCTATGGTAACCCCCTTGCTATATTTGCTTTTGTAGCACCATGTTATGTAGCATGGCACAGATGCAAGTGCATTGTCTCACCAGATATAGTGGCAGTGGACCTTCAGCAGTATGAATACATGATTGCTGATGTTGGGTTTCTGCAGCAGTGTAGTACTGTACACTGTCTTTACCCTAGTCTGAAAGGATATCTGGGACCTGTGGGTGTTGGTCATTAGCCATGGTTCTAAGGTATATACAGCATCATCATCATCATCAACACAAAACAGCAGACATCATTATGCATGTTCTACTACCTACATATATGGTACTGGGTCCATGAACTTTATAGGTGTTAATGGATGCAGCTACCACCTTGATGACAATGTGGAAAGTCACTAGGCATTGAATGCTTTTGTGTAGGCTGCACGTGTGTCAAATGTGAATATCATGGGAACTGCCTGAATGGCATGTAGGCTCATTGTATACAATACCCTATAGACTGCAAACCAGCTGGCAGGTGATTGTTGAGATACTAGATGCCATGTGGAGAAGGTGAGGACTTTATAGAAATGTGGATGCAGTCAGTCACCCCAGGACGTCAGAGAAAGAGACCAAATCATACAATGCACGCATGGCAGTATTTCACTCCTCTGTTGCATGTGAACAGCAAATATGATCCTTTGTATGCTGCAGTATCACATCAAGGAGCTGGTGTAGGCCTCATGAGGTTAGTGCCTGTGAAACTCTTAACATGTTACTTACCACAAGCTGGAAGGTTCCCATAGCAAGAATGACTAATGCTACACAAACCTTTGTGTCCACTAGGAAAGGTATGTAGCATACCCCCCCTTGATTTCATATGAGAATGACACATGTCTACTAACTCCCATATGACGTCTGTGTCTGCATGGTAGTGATTGGCTATGTCTCAGTTCTAGAGGTGATGATATGTTAGAATCTGATGGACTGTTCTGGAATGGTAAAGGTTGTGGTATGCATCATTTCTGACACTGGCTCTAAAGATGGCCACTGGCACATGATGGCCAACTAAAGCAGATATCACTCTAGCATCATAGCATGTGAGAAACACCTATTCACTAAACAAATGATGGCATTCAGATAAGTGAATTGCAATACTTTCATATACTTCTGAACTGTGCCCCATCCCGTTTGATTTTGTCATTTGCATAAGCACTGGTTCTTGTTGCCATACTGACATTCCTTTGCATGTCATGCAGTCATTTGCATGTGATGTATACCGCACTATTTTCACACTAATATGGACACACCATGTGTGTCTCTGAATTGCCTCTTCCCTGTACATCACCATGAACTACATTATTTTGCTTAATGCAATGCACTATTTGTTTGTGTATATCCATCTTATTTAATTTAATTCTATATTGCAGATGGAAATTAAAAAAAAAATCAGTTAAATGAACATTGCATAAAAAATATTAAAAACAGCAATGCACCTCCTAAAAGGATGAACGAACTCCACACTGTAACAAGTGTAAACGTAAAAAATGTAAATAAAACCCAGTACGGAGTAAGAAACATGGCCAGTTTTTATTGAAAATTTTGAATACAAAGTGGTGAGCGCTTTCGCGAGTGTCAAACCCACTTCATCAGACTTCATTAAAAACATTACAACAAAGTTAAAACTTTTATAAGATTTAAAAGCACGTATGCCAATGGCAATCTCTACAACATCATTACAGCACTCATTCACTTATCTGCTTAAAAGGGCTATGGTGAAACATATATATTAAAAAGGCAATGACTACTTAAATACATTTAAATAAAATCTATACAGCCCAATGAAACTATACCAGCATAAAAATGCACATATCTATATAGGAACGCACAAACTCTCATTTAAACAGTGTCTTCACTTTTAAAACTGGTTTTAATGGCACTTGACCATTCAAACCCATCTTGCCATCTGCTGTTAATCTGATGATCCATTTTACTTCATTTAATTCTGTGCAATTAGAAAATTCACCCTTACGTTCACTATCCCTTACTTGTTCTATAACCATAAAACTAAAGTGATGTTCAGAAGAGCATCTAACAACATGTTTAGCAAGTGCATTATTGATATTACGTGTGGTGATTCTATATAAGTGCTCCCTAATACGTTCTTTTCGTCTTCTATTGGTTTTTCCAATATAGAAGACATGGCACAATTTGCACTGAGCTAAATATACTGTATTGGTACTTTTACAGTCTGCTTGCAAATGAAATTTAAATTGCTGGGATGTGACAGGATGTATAAAATAACCACTACTATTTATATATTGACAATAATTACAGGATGTACAAGGCTTGGTGTACATCATACTGCCTTCCATCTTATACTATTTTCAAATGTAGTAAGAGGGCAAGCCACAAGAGCTTCTAGGCTGAATGCAACAGAGAAAGGTTTTGAGGATGAGATGACAGAGTTAAATAATATATTTATATCGAGGGGCTATAAAAATTCATATATCACCACCATTCTTGATGATGTAAAACATAGTAGAGACATTACCTTCTGTCTGTTCTTTTCTAAAGACAGTGACATATTACCAAAGAGAACACATAAATAGTACAGTTTTGTACCTACCATAAATGTAGATGTTCGAGTGCTAATACAGCTGCAGTCATAACAGATGGGTTTTCCTGCCATCAGGCGGGTCCTCGGCCGGCCGAATTCCAAAGTCTAGGTCCAGCGTCGGATGTCGTCGCTTCTTCCCTGACGTCAGTGCAACAGGGGTATAAAAGAGCCAGCCGATGCCATTTTCTTCAGTTTTTCTTGCCCCAGATGTCAGGTGCCCCCAGAAGGAAGGCAAAACATAAATTTATGTAATAATGCAATGCAATATAATCAAAAAACAGTAGTTGCAAGCAAATACACCATAAAAGAATACCCCAATGAGGTTGTATGAGGAGGTGTTAGCCATTAGGCCTGTCCCAAGAGGGGAAGGAGGGAGGGAAACCTGGACTGCAGCTGTATTAGCACTCGAACATCTACATTTATGGTAGGTACAAAACTGTACTATGTTCATCGTGCATACAGCTGCAGTCATAACAGATGGGTAGAATCCCAAAGCAAAAAAGGGGTGGTAGGCACTAAGTGGAACTAGGAGGAGCCAGGATGCCCTACAAGACTGCAGTGGCAAAGCCCGCTCTAGATTTGGAGTATAATGGTAGGTGATAGCACTTGGAGAAAGTATGCACAGAACTCCAAGTGGCTGCTTCCAAAATATCTTTGGTAGGAACCCCCCTGAGGAAAGCTGCAGAGGTAGCTGTGGCCCTTGTGGAGTGAGATCTGATGCCTGTAGGTACAGTTTTACCATGAAAAGAGTAACAAAAGCGTATACAGTGGGCTATCCATTTTGAGATTGTCTGTTTGGAAATAGGCTTCCCTTGAGCACCTGTAGCATAGGACACAAAGAGTTGCTCTGGTTTTCTGAAAGGCTTTGCTCTGTCCAAATAATAACGGAGCTGTCTGTGAATGTCCAAGGAATGTAGTAATCTCTCCCCTTTGTTTTGTGGATTAGGATAAAAGGTAGGTGAGTGGATAGCCTGATTCAAGGCTACCCTGGATACTACCTTTGGCATAAAGGAAGGATTGGTTCATAAGGAAACTCTGTCCTGATGGAAAATGATGAAAGGCTGCACAGCCATGAGGGCTTGTAGTTCCGAAACCCTGCGTGCTGAGGTGATAGCCAGAAGGAAGGCTGTTTTCCATGACAAATATTGCAGTTCTGTTGAAGCAGCTGGCTCAAAAGGAGGCAGGGTCAGTTTTTCTAGAATGAAATTGAGGTCCCAAGCAGGTACTGGTTGCTTCCTTGGGGGTTTTATATTCTTAGCCCCTCTGAGGAACTGTCTTAAGAGAGGGTGAGAGAATAAAGGAGGATCAGTGTTGTATTGAGCAGAAATGGCTGAGGCATGGATTTTGATGGAGGAGAATGAAAGTCCACTGCTTAGCAGCTCAGCCAAATATTGTAGTATTTGAGGTAAATTCAGTATTCCAGGATTCTGACCCTTTTTCTGATTCCAGGCACAAACCATTTCCATTTTGCGGAGTAGGCTTTTCTAGTAGAAGGCCTTCTGGCCTCCAAAATGACATTCTGCACCTCCTTGGAGAGTAGGGTCTGCTGTGAATTTAAGGAATCCTCCATGCGGCTAGATTGAGTGTTTTCAGCTGACTGTGAAGAGTTTTGAAGTTGTGCTGAGTCAGTAGAAGAGGCATTAAAGGCAGGATCCATGGTGGGGAATGCGTCAGGCTCCTCAGGAGTGGGTACCAGTGTTGTCTTGGCCAGTCTGGAGCAATGAGAATCATCTTTGGTCTGTCTGCTCTGGCTTTTAATAGAACTTTGGGCAGCAGAGGAAGAGGTGGAAAGGCATAAACTGTCATTGTTGTCCAACTGAAAGAGAGTCGTCCACTTTCCAGGCCTGTGGATGAAAGGTCCTTGAGCAGAATTTTGTCAATTGGTAATTTCTGTGGGTGGCAAAGAGATCTATGTCTGGCCTTCCCCATGCTTGAATTATCTTTGTAAAAACTTGAGGATGCAACTTCCATTCGTGTGGATCTGTCATATTTCTGCTCAGGTTGTCTGCCAGCGTGTTTTCCTTGCCTGGCAGGAACTGTGCTTGAAGTTGGATTTGTAATTCCAGAGCCATGTTCCATAGAGACATGGCTAGCCTGCATAGGGGATATGAATGGGTTCCTCCCTGTTTGTTTATGTACCACATCACTGTGGTGTTGTCTGTCCTTATCAATAGCTGGCCTGGATGCAGTAGGTCTTTGAAAGCCATAATAGCATTTATTACTGCTAGCATTTCCTTTTGATTGATGTGTAGGTGCTTTTCTTTTTGTGACCATTTGCCCTGAATGCACCGATCTGTCATGTGCACCCCCCAGGCATAGTCCGAGGCATCTGTTGTGATGACTTGATTTGCTTGAGGCTTGCAGAATGGGAGACCTATGTTTCTTTGGCATGCTTGAGCCCACCACAGAAATTCCTTTTGAAGACATGGAATCAGTGGTATAATTGTTTCCAAACTGTGGCTGTGTTGAGACCATAAGTTTTTTAGGTACCATTGAAGTTTCCTCATATGCAGCTTTGCACATGGGATCAGCAGGATGCAAGATGCCATGAATCCCAGAGCCTGCAGGATTTTCCTTGCAGTCAGCCTGGTGAGGGTTGCCAGTTTTCTGAAGTATTGAGTTAGTTGCCCTTGTTTCTCTGGCATGAGGTAGGCCATCTGGGTGTTTGTATTCAAGCTGGCACCCAGGAAAATTATTGTTTGAGAGGGTATTAGTCTTGATTTCTTTTTGTTGACTGTGTATCCCAGAGAATTCAACAACATTATTACAAACGCCAGGTGTTTCAGAAGTATGTGTTTGCTGTCCGCTTGGATCAGGCAGTCGTCCAAATATGGGTATATTTGTATCCCTTGAAGTCTGCAGAAGGCAATTACTGATGCCAGGCATTTCGTGAACACTCTGGGTGCAGTAGATAAGCTAAAGGGCAATGCAGAGAATTGATAATGGGTTGTACCTGCAAGAAATCTGATTTATCTTCTGCAATCTTGTCTGATTGGGACATGAGGTATGCCTCCTTGAGGTCCAATGTTACCAGCCAAGACTCCTTGCCCAGCATGGGAAGAAGCTGCTGTAATGTGAGCATCTTGAATTTTTGTACGAGTAAATACGTGTTTAGGATGGATAGGTCCAAAATAGGTCTCCAATCTTTGCCCTTCCTTGGTACCAGGAATAGTCTGTAATAAAAACCTAGACCCTGTTCTTGCACAGGTACCTCTTGAATAGCTTTCATGTCCATGAGATCTGAAATCTGTTTTTGTGCCTCTGCCCTTTGATTGTGTGGCAGGTTTGGCATGCCTCTCATTTTTGGAAGGGTGTGAAAGTGGAATCTGTAGCCTCTGTCTATGATGTCCAGGATCCATTTGTCTTTTGTGACAATATGCCAATTTTTCAAAAATAGTGCCAGTTTTCCGCCTAAAGGTGCTGCCATTTGAGCCTTGCTTGGCATGCAAAGGGGAAAGTCATTGGTTCTGCTTTCTGAATGGCTGTGGACTATCCTCACTACCTCTTGGTGTAGGTGCTTGCCATTGTCTGCCTCTAAATGATCCTTGAGATTGCCCTCTACCCCTCGGGCACCTGTATCTACCTCTTTGAGGTCTGTCCGTGGCTGGAAAGGACCGATTTTTTGAAGGCCAATTTCTACTGAAACGTGGTGGTTGTACCTGTAGGAAATCTTTCACTGTTTGCATTGATTTTGCCTTTTCCTCCGTTTTCTTTAATACCTCCTCAGCTTTAACACCAAACAATACATCTTTTTGAAGAGGTGCATCTAGTAATTTTGCTTTGACATGATCTGGTAAGGTTTGCTCTTTGAGCCAAGCATGTCTACGTATAACTGATCCTGTAACAGCAGCTCTACATGAGGCCTCTAAAGCATCAAAACCACATTGCAAGGTATGTTTACCCACTTGCTCTGCACTATGCAACAAATCCTGCAACTCCTTCAAGTCTGGTTGCTCAGGTTGTGACATTTTGCTTTTCAACTGAGATAACAAAAACTGTTAATACTTTAACATATGGAACTGACAGTTTAATGCCCTCATGGTTAAGGTGGCCGAGGTGTATACCTTTTTCCCCCACCTTTCTAAAGCTCTGGAATCTCTCTCTGAAGGTAATGGATTTTTGGCAGTGGAGGCCTTAATTCCCTTGGGACCCTGTGAAATAGTTTCTGGGTCAGCCGCATGGCTTTTGTATAGGAATTGGTGTGAATCAGGAACCCGGTAATACCTGTCAGGCTTGACTGGAGCTGGAGGTAAAGAATCTGGGTTAAGGCTGACCTCTGAATACACATCATCTAGTATGTCCAAGACAGGAGGTATAGCCAGAGGCCTGTGCTGAGGGAGCAAGAGGAAATCCCTGAGCCTTTTCTTGGAGTCTGAGTACTCTTGGCCTTCCCAGTGGAAGTGTTCCCTCAAGGTATGCAAGGTTTCCCCAAAAGAGTAATCCTCAGGGGGGGGAGACAGAGGGAATGGACTCCTCTGCATCAGAATCTTCAAAAGGGGAATATGAATGTTCCTGGTCCTCAGAATGTTCTGAAGTAATGTAGGCCTGGTCCGAGGAAGGGTATTCTTCCTCCACTCTGGGCCTTTTGTCCGAGGGGGGTTGAGAACCCCTGATAAGAGTAATCAAATCCTCAGCCATTTTGAGCATCTGCTTTTTAGGCATGGGGCCTTGAGTGGGGCCCTGTGGAGCTTGTCTTTTAGTATGCATGGCTGATTTAGATTTAGTGAAAGCCTTAATGGAAAAAGAAGAAGAAGGCCTGAAGACACCTTGAGAAGTGGCAGGCCTGTCTAAACTCTGAGCTTCACTGCCAAGAGTGGCTTCGGTATCTGTAGTCGGGGTGTGGGCCGAAGAGCCTGCGACCTCGGGCACAGAAGACACCGCTAATGAAGTGTCATTGGTAGTCAGGGGCTGTGTAGGTGCCTCGCTGAGAACCAGAGCACCTGTAGTCTGCTTTAGCGTGGTGTCGTTAGAAGTCTCGGACCTCGTATGTCGGTCCTTATCTTTGCGTCTTTTACTCAAAACTGGAGTCGGAGTATCCGACGACATAATGTAATTAAACTTTTTGCCAAAATATTGTTGGGCGAACTCCGCCCGATGCTTAATAGTGCATCTGTTGAATGTAGCACAAAAACGACAGGCCGAGACGTCGTGGTCTGGGCCTAAGCAAGGAATGCAGAGGGAATGGAAATCCTTATGCGGTATTTGCTTCCCACATGAAATGCAATTATTAACTTTGTCTGACATCGGTCTGAGGCAAGAAAAGTTTCCCCAATGGGGTACTTAGCTTTCAAGAAGACTTCGGTTGAAAAATATTCGTAATCTCAGGAGCTGGCCGACCGGCACTTGCGAACTGCTTCTGCTTCAGGCACCGCGCGGCAAGAAAGACTGAAGAAAATGGCATCGGCTGGTTCTTTTATACCCCTGTCGCACTGACGTCAGGGAAGAAGCGACGACATCCGACGCCGGACCTAGACTTTGGAATTCGGCCGACCGAGGACCTGCCTGACGGCAGGAAAACCCATCTGTTATGACTGCAGCTGTATGCATGATGAACATCAGGGAAAGAGCATTTAAAGTATTCTTTGTTTTATAGCAATGACATAAATACACTATCGAGATCATTAATAGACATTGGAATTTATAATATAGTAGGGGCACAACCAAGTTTTAGATATAAGAATAAGAAAAATATGAAAAGATTATTATGTGGTTATAGGAATTTTAATCATAAAAAATATAAGATGGAAGGCAGTATGATTTACACCAAGCCTTGTGTGTCCTGTAATTATTGTCAATATATAAATAGTAGTGGTCATTTTATGCATCTGGTATAATGTTATACACTGTTTAAATGAGAGTTTGTGCGTTCCTATATAGATATGTGCATTTTTATGCTGCTATAGTTTAGTTGGGCTGCATAGATTTATTTAAATGTATTTAGGTAGTCATTGCCTTTTTAATATATATGTTTTACCATAGCTCATTTAAGCACATAAATGAATGAGTTTTGCAATGATGTTGTAGAGATTGCCATTGGCTTATGTGCTTTTGAATCTTATAAAAGTTTTAACCTCATTGTAATATTTTTAATAAGGTCTGATGAAGCGGTTTTGGCACTCGTGAAAGCACTCACCCCTTTGTATTTGAATGTTCCATTAAAACTGTCCGTGTTTCTTACTCCGTACTGGGTTTTATTTACATTTTTTACATTTATTGCATAAACAATGTTATTATAATAATGCAAAATGTTCATATCTTGACATTTTTGTGTATAAAAAAAGAAACAATGACCAGAGCTGGGATTCATACACAAGAGGACGAGTTCCCTGCCTGTGCAGTGCTACTTTTCAAGAATTTCACGGGGTTTGCTAGCTCCCAACAAAGAAGGCATGAATTTGCCATTGTCTTTGAATCAACCACTCTCTGTGTGTGGATGCTACAGGCAATAAATAGTGTTGTGCTATACACTACCAGCACTCATTCCTTGCAAGTGCATTATATGACCACATCTTGGACCAATTGCAATAGTCTTAAAATTGTTAAAACCATTCAGTTGAAATATTTTTTCTAGTACTTAAATGAACTGCTAAAAAGTAGTACAAGCTGCTTTAATCCAAAAATATAGTGTTTTAGAAAATGAACATACTTTTGGTATGAGACCTATGAGCCAAAGACTAGAATCCAGCCTGTCTGAAAGTGTGTTTTGCAGCCCATTCTGTCTTGTGAACTACCTGGTCTCAATATGATTGTATAGGTGGGCAAGTCCATACTATCTGGGAACAGTCTGTTTGATGTTACTGACACTGACAGCAACACTTAATATATGACCATCCTCTAACAAAAAAACTGCTGTGGAGAGTTGTCTCACATACAATTTCATTTAGGTACATTTTTATAATGGGAGATTAGGGTTACATATATTCAGTCTTAATAGGATCAGCTCAGTCTTAGGTTGAACAATAAATGTAAAGCTTCCCTCATATGAGTCCTTTCAGTGTCTAATAATTCTAAATATAGCAAACTCATGTTAAGGATAGGATCTTTATTGATGTCATTGCTATTAAGATATGAGTAAACAAGGAGACTGATTCAATTATTATGGTTTGCTACCACTTAATTTGGGGTGAAGGGTGATATCCCTGTCATATTATAAGGTCTTTCATTTCATTAGCCTGAGGGTCCAAGATATCTAAAACAAACAACAAAGGATGTCCCTCCTAATCCAATTAGTCCATGAGAATGGAGAAGTAATAATCTTAACCACTTTATTATCCCATATTCTCATCAAAAGAATAATAACATATTGACTTATCTATTCAGAAGGGGGGGGGTTGATGTATATGCTTCTAATCCTCCTGGATCTGAGGTATTGTGAGAACTTTAACTGAAAGGGTTGTCAGTGTCTTTATACATCACATGATGTCCTAAGACTTGTCAGGTTCTATAGTACCGACAATCTATAGTTTCTTTAAATAGGCTTACAGGTTAGGGAGTCCTAGATCTTTTATTTTTCTGGAGATAGATGACTTAATCTAATCTTTTTACTTTCCCAAAAAACATCCAAAACTCATTCTTGTATCTTACATAGAAACCTGGAGAGGATCTGGACACACACCTAAAGAATCATTGGAAGTGTAAACACCTTTATAACTAGAATTTTGTGAAAATCTTGAGGTATAATGTCATCCAATGCATTATTTCAGCCTGCACTTTGTGTAGTAATGTTTTGAGTTCTAGATAAATGATTTTAATACTGCAATTGCAGTTGTGGCAGACTTATTGGGAGCATCTCTGCAGGAATTATTAAGTAAGAATAGCTCCATTGTATCCTTACTGAAGGATAGCACTGTGATCTGTCCAAAATTCTGAAGGAAATTGAGCATATTAATACTATACTGCAATGTCTGTGACTGCCATATTGCACAATAGTTTGGAATCAAGTTGGTAGTAGTATGGCTGCATCTCTAATAGATATGCCCACAAGGCTAAGATTGTGATTAACACAATATACCAGTGTTTCTTTGACTAAAATAAATAGGATGGAAAAAAAAGAGGGCAACCTTGCTTTGTAACCTTCATGAATTTAAAGTCTGGAGAAGGTAGGTAAGTGGGCTATTTTAACCACCTGTGCTTTTGGGCCCAACTACAAAATCTTACAGCTAATGATAAATGTAATGGGAATACCTAGAAACTCAAGAGTTCCTCAAACTCTTCAATGCTTTTGGAATATTCTTTGACAACAGGGTTAAGAGACATTTTCATCATATTTATCTATTATCTGTCATGTTTTGTGCTGCACATGACCAGTATAGCAAGACATTGACTTATCAGTTTATTTTTCTTTACTTCAGTTTTTGTGGACTATTTTAATAATTTAGTTTTTTAGGGCTACCCATTGACAATGGGTTGGACGAAGCACTTCTTAGATTTCTTTGTGTCAGGCAGTCTTTGAGTTCTGCATGCAAGTTAACAGTAACAGTAAAACATGGGCTTTTTCTATATTTTGTTTTTTTCTGAACTATTTCTACAGTTTCTATATTTTGGACTTTCTACTGACATAGAATTTCAGTAAAGCTTTTACTAAAATGTTCCCTTTGTTTTTGTGCTGTGCATAACCAGTGCAGCAAAACATTATTTTAAATAATTTTCTATACATTAGTTCATCTTAAATAGTTCATTTATTGTGGACTATCCACTGACAATGATATTGAGAGAGGTGTTCTCTAGATTTCCCTTTTCTGTGTCCAGTTTTTGTGTTGCACATGCCCTTTACAGCAAATTATGTGATAAGCTTATTTTCTGTACTTCCTATTTAGCTGAACATTTACACACCACAGCTCTTCTGGACAATGCATTGAAAAAGGACTGAGAGGATCTTTCCCCAGACTTTCCTTTCACCTGTCAGGCTTTACACATGCTGAGTACAACAAAACTTGGATTTGGCTTATTTTTAGTTTCTTTTCTACAGGTCTGTTCTCTTCAACTATTTTCCACTTCAGCTGTTCTGGCATCCATTATTCATGGGATTCAGAGAAGTATTCCCTAAATTTCCATCTTCATTTGCCAGGTTTTTGAGCTGCACATTTGAAGTACATCAAGACGGAGTTACTTTTTTCTATATTTTAGTTTTTGAGGACTATTTGTACATTTCATTTATTTTAAACAATCCATTGAAAAAGGTCTAAAGAAAGCTTGTGCCAGAGTCCACCTTCATGAGTCAGGACTGAGGCTATACATACACCATACAGCAAAAGATGGGCTTAGCTTATTTTACTCTTCTTCTTTCGGCTTTTCCCGGTCGCCACAGCAGATCATCTGATTGCTCATGACTGGCAGTGGAGTTTTACAGTGTCGAGTTGCCAGCCCGGTGCCCAATCTTCCACAGAAGGCACACACATGCACACACTCACACCTAGGGCCAATTTAGAGTGTCAAATCCACCTACAGCATGTCTTTGTGATGTGGGAGGAAACCGGAGCACCCGGAGGAAACCCATGCAACCACAGGGAGGACATGCAGACTCCGCAAGAAGGCACCCCAGCCAAGAATTGAACCAGAGAACCTCTTGCTGTGAGGTGACAAGGCTAACTGCTGCACCACTGCGGCCACCGGGCTTAGGTTATTTTATTATACTTCCTTATTTGTACACAGCAGTTCATCTGGACAATCCACTGACAACAGGAAAGAAGAAAGCTTTTTCCAGAGTTCCCTTTCACCTGTAAGGTTTTGTGCTGTGTACATCCTATACAGCTAAACATAGACTTAAGTTTGCTTTCTGTATTTCATTTCTTATGGAATATTTCTACACTTCTGAACATACAATTCTAATATTCGATTAGTTAAAAACATAATAATTGCGAAGTGGTTGATTTTTGTTTATAGGTTGACAAATTGTTATGCAAGCTTGGACAAACTCCAATTTTTGAATTAAACACTGGAAGAAATACAACGTTTTTTTAAAATATGATAATCGTTCTATAGTTTCATTTAAATTCAGACATACAAGAATGTTCGTATGTGGTACTTGTTTGCAATGTCATTATATACTGGTGGGTGATAATACCTACGCTAAGTGTACACCATTCTGAATGAACAGACAACACATGCATAACTTACACCTTCTTCCTCCTAACTTTAATTTTTCTACTGATTTTCTTGCAGCTTTAAATACTGAGGGGGATTCATTAAGGTTACCACAAAGTGTAGACCACGGGTACACTTACTGTAATCTTTCTTTGTGACTAGAAAGCAAAAAAAAAATGTGGTTGGGATGTTCTTGAATACACATCGTATACACTTGGTGTAGGTGTTATTGAATTTAGCCTATACTGTTAATAAATGTATTAAGTGCAAGGGTGACTTTAACAATTGTTTTATGGGTGTCATGTATACCAGCGTTTGTATGTCCTGTGATACTTCTTATTTTGGAAAAAGAGAAATTTCAAAAGAAGAATATAGAAGGATTGCAATAGCATCTACAACTAATGCTTGGGTAATGCATTATATAAGTATATTGTAATATGCAAAGATTTTAAGTTTTTTTGTTACTGAAATGGTATACAAACAACAAAGAGAGGGGGTGGTGTGAAAATTGATTATTTTACAGAGAGGTCTACTAGCAGATAAAATTAAATGCTGCATCCCCTCCCGGAATAAATGATAATGTATCTATCAAAAGCATTTTAAATATGAAACCAAACTATTTGTGAATTAACTTGTGTATTTTCAGATTGGTGATATTATGATTTTTTATAAGCTGAAATAGTATTTTTATTTAAATATTGTTTTTATTCTATTGTATGACAAGTTCTTGGTTATCTAGTGATCTTGAATTACATGACCAAACATTGGGTTTTAGAAGGTTTCTGTGCAGTTTCTTTCTGCATTCTGAAGAAGTCCATTATCTTGAATCAGAACAAAAGAGCTAAATAAATTGTTTAGTTGCCTGAAGCTGTTTTGTTGATTGGTAATCATTAGTTATTGCTCTTTAAAGCATGTAATGAATGATTCCTACTAAGGTCATTTATTTCATTGTTTGGGTTGAAATCTTTTCCAATAGCCTGTTAGGAGTCCCTATATATTCTAAAAAGACAGACAGTTGCTGAAGGACAAAACATTTCCATAACTTCTACAAAATAAATAAGCCAGTAGTCATGTTTAGCCTTCTTTAACCAATCTCCGTGAACAAATACAATGATTACTTCCTGGTGCACAGCTCACATGGAGCCTTATATGAAGATCTTGCTCATAATTCAAGATATGGGCTTCAAAACTGAATTTACAGCCATATATAATACATGATTGTTGCTATGCTAAAATCATGTACAGAAGTAGACTGGTCTTTCACTTTAGTGAAAGTTGCTGTAAAGACCCCCACTCATATCAAATACCAACCACTTTGAGACAATTACAGTTGTCTGTTACCATGTTCCTTGAGATCCCAAAAATACAGCCGAGGGCATGCTATTTTGGATGGCAACTAAATTTAAAAGATAAGTCATACTATTAGTCATCCTAAATAGACTTGTCCAATGCCATTCATGTCCTAACTCACCTCTTGCTAAAGAAATTTGGTTGCATCCAGATCAGTACAGGTGCAACAAGAACAAAAGTTACTGCTAGAAACAGTACCTGCACCATATCTTACATTTTAACCTAACACTATGACGGGAGCTGGCAGAACATATGACAGCTTGAATGAGCAACATCCTACTTTTACATATGGGCATGTAAAAATGTATAAGCCAGCATGAATTCAGTGGGACCTAAAGCAGTAACAAATTTCTCCTACCTAAATTTGTACTACTTCTTAAGAGATTCATTTTGACCTGTCTCATTTAAGTTAATCAAAATAAGACAGTAGGCTATCTTAATTAGTCCCTTCTTTGTATTCTGAAAAACATGGTTCCCCATGGCATAATAATAATAATAATAATAATAATAATAATAATAATAATAATAATAATAATAATGATAATAACAATTTGTTAACCACATTGGCCCACTGGACACACAGTCCATTTTTCAGAGACAGCCAAAAGAAATGTGTAGTTAAGTGACTTGATCAAAGTCACAAAGCAGACAATGAGGGCTGAGGGAATTAAACCCTGTGCTACCTTCTGTACCAACTGCCAGGCATATTTTAAGGTAGAAAACTTGGTTTCCTTCCCAAACCTCAGCCCTTCAACAGCTTTCCTTTTATCCCCACATTTACCCATCTCACATCTGCATAAGCCTAAATAAAATGCAACTTTCCAAATTTAAGCCCACCTCTGTAGTAGCTAACAATCTAATTGCAGACTATCTTAAGCCATCAGCAGAAGCTGTTGTATGCTGAATCCTTATTTTAGTATATTGGTCCTTCGCAGAGTCATACATTGTGGAGCTCTGGGAAACTATTATTATCACTGTACATCATTAAAGTGGAACATTTGTAGACATATCAAGCCACCAGTCCAAAATTGTACTCTATTCTCCAACAGAAATCTTTAAAAGCTGCCTCTATATTCAACTTATGACTCATGTCCAAATCTATAACCCTCTCCTGCAAGCATGTAATTTGGCTTTCAAATCAGCTCATGGCACAGACGTGGCCTTCAGGCAGATTGCTAAATATGTTTGTCCAAACTCCATGGAATTTGATACCAATTCACATCCAGTTTTAGCCTCATGTCCAAAACCAAATGAAATTGGTCGTAAAGAGCAGACTGGAGAAAAATACAAATAAAAAAGTTTTCATTGTTAAAAGTTAAGCGCTTTCATCCCTGTTCTTCAGTACTTCATCAGAACTAAAAAGTGCAGTAATACCAGATCAGTTTATAACTAAACCTCTTTCATAAAAAACAATGACCGAAAAGAATCAATTAGAATTGTGATGAATCAATTTGCTATCATTTAAAGAAAAAAATCACAAATAAAAACTGCTTTTATGCCTGCAGTACTATAGAAATCAAATATGTTCTTAATATTAACTACTAACATTTACATAATAAGGTTTATACAGTCCTAAAACTTTAAACATTTGAAAACATAGAATAAATATTAAAATATATATATAAAAAAATCCATATTTCTACCCTTTGCATTTTCACAGTTTGTCTGCCCTCAACTTTAATAAACTAGCCAGTGAAATGACTTCATTGAATCCTGTTTTTTTCACTGGCATATAGCTTCAACTGCCATAAAAGCTCCCTGTATTCCAGGGTATATTTCCAGGGGCCACCCTTTGGTGTTTTAACCACTTGTTCCAAAATAAAAAAAAATAAAACATTTTATTTCCTTCACATTCTAATTTATGGATATACAAAGCATCAGTTGTCCATTTTATTCTTTATATCATAAAAATGCTCATATATACATTTATTGAAGGAACGTTCCATCTTAACAACATAAAAAGAATGGCAATGATCACAGAATGCCAAATATACCACCCCAGGGGTCTTACAATTATATCCCTGTAAGAATCAAAAAGTATGCTTTAAACCTCACAACCATCTTATCTTGACCTCAGCATAATACATACATACATATATGCAATGACTTCAAACATATTATTTCCAAATGCATCCACTCCATTTGCTCAATCAATACCCTTTTTCAACATTAAGATTAGTGATGGAGTCTTCAAGGATCCATACCAGGTCTTCTCTTTCTTTAATATATTTGTCAAGAACATGGTAACATACTCCTACCCTGCTTCTTTCATCCAGTATGTAGATGACTCCACCCTCCTCTATTCAGCAAGTACAGTTCACAAATCACACATCACTTTGGGTACATGTTTGCTAAGATTCAAAACTAAGTCTGCTACTCATTGTCACTATAGTAAAAGCTACACTATTATCTTCTACCATACTCGACAGACCAGACTCACTTTAACTTGTATTAATCCTAAAGATTCTTTCAGAAGAATACATCCCGTCTTAACATGTCAATTTTAATATTTATTTTCCATTTATAGCATGTATTTTTATTTAATTTGTGTTTTGTTTCTTGGCTATAAACTGAGCAGCACCTGCCTTTTTTAAAGCATCACTATAAAGGGATGGAAATAACAGTGCCAGTTGTTATACTTTTGGTTGGTGTTCATAGTCCTCTCAGCTTAGGTCCAGATTGTGAGGTATCAGTTAGATTTTCAGTCGTGTCTATGATGAAGTAAATGTGCAATGGTGATGAACTATTACTTTTTTTATTCCACTTATAGGAACTTTTTAACTGCCTGTTCACTGATCTACTGTAGGATAGGGCATAGTGCATGTCACTTCACTGGCTTTAACAAAGGAGTGGAAACATGTGCAGGAAGAAACAAAAAGACACTGTCACTACAATTTTAGAGAGAAAATAGTGCCAAAAGTATTACCTATAAAATGTGGGGAATGTCAGATAAGTCTACGTTTACTCTCTGGAGGCTTTGGAGCTATTTATGCTGTACAATTACTTTTCAATGGAATGCAGTTATGGTCCCCAAAATTTCAAAAGGCATTAAAGCATAATACCATTATTTGGAATGCTAACACACAGAAGAAAAAAAACTCTCCTTGCTCTAAGTTTCTTCTCTAAGGCCCTGAAGGAGGCCTTTCCGGGATTATCAGCAGCAAAACAAAGTTAGACTTGCACATAGAAAAGGCATGGATTTGCATTGTGGACATCATTACTGAGATGGACAGAATAAAGATTTTCCTGTTTTCTACTCTTTTCTGGCATTTTCAAAAACCTTTGTTAAGGTCCAAACCCATATACACCTACCAAAATTTTGAAGATGATATAGAAGTCCCAGTACTGACTCAGTTTCCTAGTTGTCAAGTAAAGATCTTGGTGGATCCCAGTTGTCAAACAGATATACATGTGAGGTGTGTAAGAATCAGTCCTAGGACTTTTCACTATTCTTGACCATTGTTAATACTTGTAGCAGAATATGGCATTGTGCAGTTAAAGTAAGGATGCTGTGCAATATGACCTTTGAATATAAGGAGACTAATTAGTGATGATTAATTAACTAATTAGCGATGATGACCTTAATTAATGATATAAACCTACTTACAGTATGAGATGAACTAAACACCAGCATTGCTGCAGAAAATAACTAGATGACTATTTTAATATAAATGGACAAGAAATTTAAAATAATTGAATAGGAAATGTAATGTAACAGGAATTTTACTTGAGACTTGCACAAAGTGATTCTTCAAAATATGTTTTCATGCTGTACAGATTTAGCTTGTGAAGAATGCAAACATTTGTACAAAACAATGCAGGCACATCTATTTACAAAAAAATGTCTTTTGAAAGCTTCCTTTGGGAGAGTGACTGAGTCAGAAATATTCTCATCTGTTCCATTGTCTACAAAAATGGGTTGTTAAGCTACACATTCATGATCTAACTTGAGCCATAGGTGCTGACACAAAAGATGGTAGCTTTCATCTTGCTAGATAAACTGGATCCTTCCTGGCAGATTGGGATGAAAGAAATATTTCATTGTTAATGTCTGTGAAAAATAGAATTACATGCTTCAAGAAGCAAAATTGTATGTACACAAGAGACAAAGACTAGACAGTGCAAATAATGCATATCTCATTTATGTATTACATGGGTTAAGTACATTATGCAGTTAATAACTATGCAATGCAACAGAGGACCTACCTACAGTTATAGCTCATTTAACTCCAGCTATGCCAGGGTCAGCAATAGTGAAAGAGTAATGTGTTAGGTTGTGCAAGACACAATCCCTGGAAGTTCTGGAACTCAGAAATGTTACTGCCAGCAGTAAGCCCTCTTTACTGCTAGCAGCAGCCATTTCTGATTCAGAAAAACTACTGCAGTGCTTTACCTCTGTGAGGTGCAGCTTGGCAGTGAGCTGTTTCTGTGTCTACTGCAAATGTAAATGAGGCATTCCAGGGGAGAGGCATATGATGAGTCATGTGCTCATTCCAGGGGAGAGGCATATGATAATCATGAGCTCATTCCAGGGAAGAGGCATATGATGAGTCATGCACTCATTCCAGAGGAGAGGCATAGGATGAGTCATGCAGTCATTTCAAGGAAGAGCCATATGATGAGTCATGCGCTCATTTCAGGGAAGAGGCATATGATGAGTCATGTGCTCTCCCCATGAAATGCCTGCACTTGAGTGATTTATGCAGCCAAGTAATTCAGAGAAACACTCAGCTGCATTAATCACCACCACGAGCCATATTAATTAACATGGCTGAAAGCTCACATTCAACCATTACTTTCAATGGATGAGATCAAGTTTGAAGTAAGTGCCAAGGAATTTAATGGACAATTAATTTTGGGTGTGTGTGGCTACTTGTATAATTGCATTGAGATGTATGTGTGTGTGTGTGTGTGTGTGTGTGTGTGTGTGTGTGTGTGTGTGTGTGTGTATGTGTGTGCGTGTGTGTGTGTCTGTGTGTGCATGTGTGTGTGTGTGTGTGTGTGTGTGTCTGCCTGGAGTTAAGAAATAAGTAGGGTAAATGTGTGTGTGTGTGTGTGTGTGTGTGTGTGTGTGTGTGTGTGTGTGTGTATGAGTGCGTGTGTGCTTGATGTATTATTGATGAGTGTGTGTATGTGTGTGTGTGTGTGTGTGTATGCTAATCTCTGCAACTGTGCGCGTGAGTGCTCATGCACATGTATGTGTATGCACACGTGTGTGTGTGTGTGTGTGTGTGTGTGTGTGTGTGTGTGTGTGTGTGTGTGTCTGTGTGTGTGTGTGTGTGGTGTGTGTGATAGGAGAATTCCATTCTTCTCAATTCCTCCCAGACTAATAAGCACTGAATATAAATGGAGGGAAACATTAAACAGCAGGGATACTTTTTAAATATTACTTCAAATCACTTAAAATGTTAATGCAACAACAGCTTTCATAACAACAAGCATCAAATGAAGAATATAATGTAGAAACTCTTATGTCTGGCTTTACTGACTGACTGTAAGAGTTTGGTAGAGGGGACAGGGTAGTTTTGAGGCAAAGTCATGAGCATTCTGTGACAGCAGGTGCAGTTCAGAGGTATGAAGTTGTGCATGTGAGTGTGTCTGGTTGGATGTGTATATGTGGAATATGGAAGGAATTAGGAGGTGCCTTTGCCAACACAATTCATGAGCCACTGTCAGTAAATATCTTAGCAAAGTACTTGTTAGCACCTAGTTGCAGTTATCACCGAACAATTCAGAAATGTACAAATTAGCTAATAATGAGGTCTTTCCTCATTGCAGCTAATGTATCCCTGTACTGCTTGTTTCAGCGATTATGTTAAAGAGCCGTTTTGCTGAAGCCTTACCTCTCGTGGCTGGCTTGTTTCTGAAACTTGGCCGTTATCAATTATGCTATAATTACTAATTAGCTCAGAAATAACACTTGATTAATCTTGAGTTGAAATAAAATGCATTTTAACCTGCAACACTAAAGGTTTTACTGAGTGGAGTATATGATGCTACTTATGGCAGAGCTGCAGGCAGTATTTAATGTTAGGAAATGCAACTCCTGAGAATCAACAGTTAGAAAGGATAATGATTACTGTGCAAATAGTATACCATGTCAGCTGTAATTTTAAGAAACATCAGTAGAATCTTGAAGGAACCTGGCATTAACATTTGAATTATTAGATTAAAATCATTCGATATTAAGGAATGGGGAATACAGTAAGGATAGCATTGTTGGAAAACCCTGAGTTTTCTATTAATGTTGCTCTACAACAGGAAAAAAAAACCTTGAACTAAGCAAAACATAGGTCCAAAGCATTGTAGACTGCTTTTAAAATGTGCTATCAGATCCATCCATTTGCCATAGTCATTAAGATATGCGATAATACCTGAAAAACACCGAAGCATGACATTCAGAAGTTAAAGGAAATAAGTATGCTCAATGCAGTATGTAATTTAATTTCATTATTAAATGAGTTGTAGGTTGACACTGCAGAATGCAGAAAAAAGAGACAGCTGTCAACAAAAAGCTAGCTATTCTTTACTTTCCTGAGACTAACTACCTTAATTAGTAAACTAGAAAACTGAATGTTGCATTTTTCACTGTTAGACAAATTATTAGCAATACAGAACAAAATAGTCCATGATGTAATTCAGATTCATGATGACTGATCCAAGGTAATTTTTAGGATCAGTTTTTAGACAAACTTATAACAATGAAAATCACTTTCAGTGATTTACAATTTTACTCCAGGAAAGGAATCACTTGGCCACCACAAAAAAATAAACAAACCAAAGCAAATCAAACCAACATCCTCAACTAAATATACAAACTCCAAGATCGCACTACAGTGGGGAAAAGGGCAAGGTTCACCATGGTGGCCAAGTGTTTCCTTTCCTGGAATAAAATTCCAGTGATCTGAGTGTACGTGAAAGTAAGTTTTTTGGTGAAGTTATCTTGTCCTTTTAAGTTTCAGGTAAGTGTAAATTTGATCATGAAAAGGCAATCCAAACACACACGCACACACACACACACACACAAATATATATATATATATATATATATATATATATATATATATATATATATATATATATATATATATTCTAATTCCATGGCTGTACAATAATGGGGAAAAGTGTATAGTCAATAATTATTGAAAGTGATATTCATGCATATTCATTGCTTTTGACTTGTTCAACTGTTACTCAGACAAATCACTTTCACACTTTTGTCTGGCTCTGTGTAATTCAAAGGTTAAGTTAATGGGGAGAGTTTGTGGAAAACCTAGACATGAACCCAGATCAATAATTTTCAGATCAGGTTGATAACACATGTCAGCAGCAAAATATGAGATCATATATTGACAAATATGTTGCAGAGGTTTTATTAATAATGTGCAATCTCAAACTGAACAGATTAAGGCGAATTTAACTTAATTTAAAGAGTGAGATCCCTGTAAATGTTCAGACTCCAATAGAGACAGTTTCTAAAGTATATTCCCAAAATAGATATTTGTTAGAAATGATGTCATCCCTTGGATGTGATGCTGCTTAATTACAGCTCTATTAACAATGCTGCAGTTGATCTTCCAATAGCAGGAGACAAGACAAACATAGATTGCAATATGCTATTCAAAAGATACAATGTGGATTAATGTTCATTACCAGCAGTTATTTTAAACTTTTTAACAAAAATTAAACTTTTATTAACTTGGCCAAAGAAAGCAAACAACAGTGTGCATTTAAAAGATAACTGAATGTGTTTCATTGCTTTGATTTACATAGTGTTAAACTAAATTTACCAAAAAGTTCACCAGATATAAAGAATGAGTTGTAAATGTTAGACTAGACTTGTATTCCTTATG
Organism: Protopterus annectens; assembly: GCF_019279795.1. Taxonomy (NCBI): domain Eukaryota; kingdom Metazoa; phylum Chordata; order Ceratodontiformes; family Protopteridae; genus Protopterus; species Protopterus annectens. Next base: position 288,095,305 of record NC_056740.1, read on the forward strand.
AATACTTCTTGACCTGATAAATCAATAATCCTATGAGAGAAAAAAAAACTGCATATGTGTATGAGCCTGCTACCCCAATAAAACACCTGAGAGGTTAATGTTGTGACCAATTTTATTAATTCCAAACCAATAATTGAACTTACAGCAATTCATCACCAGTGTTGTAACTTCAGATTCTCCAATAAGCTATAAATAATTTCCACCAAACAGGATGTCTCGTTGCCAGTTGCCATGTCCCACTGCCTTCCCAACTGGCTGTTCCAACCAGAATTCTATTTTTCAAAACCTCCTGCGTACCTGAGCCACACAGAGTATCGCTCATTCAAGGCCCTGCACATAGGCTAATTTGCCCAGGAAAGAAGGGGGAATTAAAAGGGGGGGGTGACTGGCAACCACCTGCCCATCAGGCTATTAAGCCTGTTCCCCCTTTCCTGGCTATTCAACAAGATCAGTACCCCAGATGTACATCTTTATTGTGTTCATATTCAGAACTGACCACCAAATAGAAAACTAAATACACTACAATCAAGACCGCATCATTACTACTCCTGTACATTTATTATTCATATGCAGAGCGAGTTTGAATCTTAACAAGCTTAAAGATATGATTCAATATTTGTTTATAACTATCATTTTTCAATTTATATAGTTTATTTTTATATATTTTTATTTTATGTTTTTTTTCATGCATAATTGATATCAAATAATCAAATAAAACATAGTCTGTTCATGAACTAAACTGAAAGGTAGCAGATGAGCAATAACTACACAGAATCCAAACAAATCCTGAAGGATACAGAGAAATAAACTCACATAAAAGAGGTCCAAACCAAGTGGAGACAGATGTGTCCATGTCCCTAAAGTCCCAGTGCTTCAAAACTATAAAATCCCAGTAGACTTGTGGCCATGGACACTTGGCGGTTCAAAAACTTCTGAGAAGATTCAAGAACTATCTGAGAATAAGCCTGTTTCTAAAACATCTGTAAGATAATAGCAGACAACAGAATGTGGGTTCCTGGAAATATCTCCTTGGATTTCATCAGAACTCTCAGTGTTTATAACAAAAGCTTCCTCTTCAGAATTGTAGATCAATGAGTGTGTATATATCTTTAACAAGCTATCCAAGGGCTTGCACAAGTGTATAAATACTGAGCACGTGCAAGGCTGACCACCATTTTGTAGTTAGCTATTGAGATGTGACCATGTATGTATGTATGTAAGCTCTGTCTGTTAACTAGTCTGTTCATGTTTAATGATGCTGCTGTCCATCCTGATGTGTTTCTATGTATTAAAGCATCTGAACGAAACCCCAAGCCGCCTTCTTATTATTTATTTTAGAGATGAACGGGCAACATGGTGTCAGAAGCAGCATGTCTAAAGGGCATGAAGTCAAAACTGGCATAACAAAGGGGCAAGAAGCTTGAGATGGCATGGCTAAAATGATTAAAGGCACTTGTCCAGATGCTGGAAGTATATAGATGAGTGGATCATCCCTAAATTGTGCAGCAAACTTGGCAAAACAGGTCAGAAATGAATTTCAGGTATTAAATCTTTAACCATAAAACGCTCAGCAAACAACCAAGTGTAGTGTCTGGACGGTGACCAGAATAACCACTGCTCGTACTTAGATGAAATAAAATTTATTCTCAATTAGACAAGCAAAAAGCAAAAAGCAGGTTAAGCGCTTTCAGCTGTGAACAACAGCCTTCTTCAGAACAACATTATGCCTATGAAATCTAGCTTTTATACAAAATCATTTGCTCACTTAATTGTATAATCATCCTAATTACCGCCAAAACTTTAAAGGCATATTGCCATCTGTACAATATTATAGAAGGAAATTCATACACATTTTCATAGTATGAACACTTCAAGCATTTGTATTAACATATTCAATATGAATACAAAATTTTTGCAAACAAATATGTTAAAAATGTGACATGTATACAATGTGTGTGTAACACATCCTAAACTAATCACTCTTATACATCCTAATCTATCCAAAACTACTATACTCTGATGCACATGGAAATGTATAAGCAATATATAAGATGTATGTTTTAAAAATATATTTTAAAAATAAATCCATGGAAGTCCATGTGTTTACATGAGAACATTAGTCCATTACATATATCAAAAATATAATATTAATATTAATAATAATAACAGTAGACAGAAACTACACCATACATCTCCGCATCATCATAGATCCGATGTATGCTGAATGATGTGTGGGAATTGGCATAATTGATAACAACATGATACTTATACACAATAGTACCACGGTTTCACATACACAATAAAAATAGGAATATCAGAATACTATAAAAAATAGAATAATAGAATAATAGAATAATAAAATTTGTTGGGATATGAAGTATCCTCCAATGGTTATATGATCTACTATGTCAGCCCGTGTCCATATGTATATGAACTGTATAATACGTGTCACATATACATATTGATAATGTAAATATATCCTTCTTGTGTCGTTATATAAACTAGCTTACAGTAACGCTAGGAATGGTTTGATACTCACAAAGTCATTAAGACCTGGTTTTCTGGTGGAGTCTGTCAAGATCTGCCATCTACTCTCACTTGCTGCTAACTCCATCTTCCAGTTACCTTCAATAGGTGTAATTGAGATCTGATCTACAATGGCAAATATGAAACTATGATCTATCCCTTGTTCCATAACATGTCTATATAACGCATTTTTACTGTCACATTTCTGTATTCTATATGTATGTTCATATATGCGTTTCTTTAATTGTCTTTCAGTTTTCCCAATATAGTGTGCGTTGCATCGTATGCAGTTGGCTATATACACTACACCCTTAGAGCAACAATTCCCAGCTTTACATCTAATAAGAGTGTTGTTAATATCATCTAGTCTAATGGTATTAGCTGTATTGATGTACTTACATTGTTTGCACCTACCACACTTTTTGGTGCTTTTATGTATATCTACTATGTCCTTACTATAACTAGCTTTTTCCAACATCCTTTTAATGTTGGGCGCTGTTTTATATACACATTTCGGGTATTTATCCCAACTTTGTTCTTTTCCTATAGTTGTAATAATTGCCCAATGTTTTTCTACAATTTCTTTAATCAAATGTGTGTAGGGTGTATATGTAAGTTCACAAACTCTTCCTTGAAATGTATTATGTCCATCTTCTTTGTGCGGCATTGTGTAGCACCCTAATAATGGTGGGTATTTATTTCCCCATTCATCTTTCACATATCTAATTATTTCATTTAACATTTTTATTGGATATGCTCGATCTAAAAATAACTGCTTTATATTTTTAAGTTCGTCCTCCATAATGGTCCTGGTGGAAGACATCCTGGCTGCTCGGATGCACTGCCCTTTCACTATATTTTTAAATACATGCGGGGGATGGCAACTACTGAAGTGTATATAGTCGTTTGAAAATGTGGGCTTTCTATATAGCTTAGAAATAAAACCCACATCGTCATGACTGATAGATACATCCAAGAATGCTATTCCAGTATTACTACATATATGTGTGAACTTTAGGAAACTGGTGGTATTGTTTATGTAGGTCATGAATTCCTGTATTTTTTCTTTTGGGCCATTCCACATAATAAAAATATCGTCCAGGTACCTAGCATAATACGAGATGTCAGAATAATATTTGCTGTTAAATATATACTCTGACTCCCACTCCAGCATGACTAGATTTGCAAAAATGGGAGCACACGCTGCTCCCATGGCCACACCTCTTGTCTGTTTGAAAAATTCTCCCTGGAAAGCTATGTAGTTATGGTCCAACACTAGACCCATCATATCACATATCAACAATATCTTATTCCATGTCAGATCTGAATATTTCCTTAAGCTGTTGGCAAAAAATTCTAGGCCCTCATCTTTGGGGATACTAGAGAAAAGGTCCTGCACATCTATGGTGAGATAAATTATGTTAGGATACCATTTCTCTCTAGTTAAATCACCCAAAAATTTCCAGGAATCTTTCATTATGTGGGAAATAGATTTGTATATATCTTTGAGCCAACCATCTATAAGTTTCCCTATATTGAAAGTTTTAGAACGGGAACCGGATACTATGGGGCGAAGTGGTGGGTTCTCCAGACTCTTGTGTATCTTTGGGATTCCCACCATCTTAGCTAACACCGGATAATCTGTCTTTATAAAGGAATACGTGTCATTACATATCCTATTATCGATCAAATACTCTTCTATAACCAAATCAATTCTTTTATGACCAATGTTGATTTGGTTAATAGATATATTCTCATAATTTCCTGATTCATGAAAAAGTTTGTGCAGCGCTTCATTATAAACATTTGTATAGTAAATTACTGCGCCACCGCCCTTATCGGGCTTCATGATTCTTATCTCTTTGTTGTTCATGAGTGTAGATAATTCTTCTCTTTCACGAATTGAGAGATTGTCTGTATCTGACCGTTTGCTTTTCCTAGTATTTTTGTACGTCCAATAAATGTCGTTACAAACCAATTTTTCATAATTCAAAACTTGCTGATTGTTATCAGGGATGTATGTACTTTTCTTTTTGAGATCAGTCCCCGCTATACCTATCTGTCCCTTCTCCACACTGTTGTTAGTAGTATTGAATTGTATAGCCAGGTTGAGTCTTCTACAAAACATTTTAATCTCCTTAATATTATCTACTATCTGCAATCTATTAGCTGGAATATATTTCATACCTTTACTCAGCAATGATCCCATCTCTGAATTCACTGTCATTTCAGTGTAGTTGTACACCTTGAATCCTTCAAAACTAATAATTTTTGGAAGCGTACTAGTTATATTGTAATCTTTGGTAGTTTCTCGTATACTGATATAACTACCATTGTCAATCCTACTTTCATCAAATATAGGTTTCACTACTTCATCATCTTTCTTGTGCTGTAGTATACAATTTCTTTTAGTTGTAACCTTTACATTATTTTTAGACATAATAGGGGTAGTTGGATTTTCATAAAAGTCATTTACCGCTGTCTGTTGTAATTTCGTGCTGGAAAAACTCTCCCCCCCTGAAAATTTTCTTCCCTTACATTGGTTCTAACAGATTTTCTCCTGGGTTGCAAATTTTTCGCTTCATTATTTCCATCTCTATATGCCGCCACACATATGCCCTATTATTCTTGTATAATTCTACATCACGTATGATCTTCCTATTCTTCCTATCCATAATATTCTGTATTTTATTGTCTGCAATTTCATACTGCTTCCTATACAAATCCTTCCATGAATCATATTCATTATGACTTATTATCATGTTGTTGATATTCTCTAGTTCATTAGCCAACTTGATGAGTTTTTCATCCAGATGTTTAATTACTGTTTTATAAATGCATAACCAAAATTGTCAAATAATTCGTTAAAATCCTTAATAGTCTCACTCCCATATTTAATTCCCAGCGGTAGTTTAAAAAATCTCATACCTTTGGGTACTATCTTAAGTTTAAGACATTTTGATAAATAGCTACAGTCTAACTTAGTATTTTTGTATAAAATTAGTTTCTTTCCATAATCAAAAATCATATCTTTCACAGACATATGTATCTTATCCATCTTGTTAACCCTGTTATTAACAAAACCCCCATCATCATCACAAAATACAAAACTTTCGTCCAGGAACTGTACCATCAACTCGTCTTCCATACAGTCTCTGTTACAACCTTTATTTTTATTATTTTTGTTAACATTAACTTCAGTAATATGTCCATTATACTGCATAGAGGGTTTAAGTCGACATGGACTGTAGCATTCAAAATTATATGGCTTTGAAACAGTACCTTTAGAGGCCTGCACGGCCTTAGATTTTCCATTCCCATACGTTCTCATACTGGGATATTCTTTCGGTCGTGCTCCGTTATGGAATGTGTCTTGTCACCCTCTACTGAAACTAAAATCAAACGTGAAATCCTGATCCATGGTGTTACATGGATGATCGTTGCATATTTGTGCATCGCTGTGATTGATTAAATCAATCCCCTCCATTTCTGTACCTTTACGCTTAGTAGCTGTATCAATCATACCCTCCGTTAGTGTATTTCTACCCGTATCAACATCTACGCTCCTCAGCCCCTTAGGAAAGCAACGGTCGGGTGTTTGTATCATGTTCCTTTCATGATGTTCACAAGATGTTATAGAATCGAAAGAGTGACGTTCTTTACGTTTGTCTGATGTCGTCACTTCCTCTGGTATACGTACGTCTACATCCTCCGTTATCGGTCCTACGATCCTCTTCTGTACCTTCCCCTTGGGGGCATTAACAGTTACCAGCCCTGCAACCAAATCCAATAGTCTATGCACTTCACTCTGTAGAGTCGTGAGATCAGCTCTTAAAAGAGCTATTTCATCCTTTGACAATGAAGCAGACATCGGTTCTTCCAGATCAGCCATCCTGAATGCAACTCCGTAACCATAAAACGCTCAGCAAACAACCAAGTGTAGTGTCTGGACGGTGACCAGAATAACCACTGCTCGTACTTAGATGAAATAAAATTTATTCTCAATTAGACAAGCAAAAAGCAGGTTAAGCGCTTTCAGCTGTGAACAACAGCCTTCTTCAGAACAACATTATGCCTATGAAATCTAGCTTTTATACAAAATCATTTGCTCACTTAATTGTATAATCATCCTAATTACCGCCAAAACTTTAAAGGCATATTGCCATCTGTACAATATTATAGAATGAAATTCATACACATTTTCATAGTATGAACACTTCAAGCATTTGTATTAACATATTCAATATGAATACAAAATTTTTGCAAACAAATATGTTAAAAAATGTGACATGTATACAATGTGTGTGTAACACATCCTAAACTAATCACTCTTATACATCCTAATCTATCCAAAACTACTATACTCTGATGCACATGGAAATGTATAAGCAATATATAAGATGTATGTTTTAAAAGTTTTTTTTAAAATGTTAAATGAAATAATTAGATATGTGAAAGACGAATGGGGAAATAAATACCCACCATTATTAGGGTGCTACACAATGCCGCACAAAGAAGATGGACATAATACATTTCAAGGAAGAGTTTGTGTACTTACATATACACCCTACACACATTTGATTAAAGAAATTGTAGAAAAACATTGGGCAATTATTACAACTATAGGAAAAGAACAAAGTTGGGATAAATACCCGAAATGTGTATATAAAACAGCGCCCAACATTAAAAGGATGTTGGAAAAAGCTAGTTATAGTAAGGACATAGTAGATATACATAAAAGCACCAAAAAGTGTGGTAGGTGCAAACAATGTAAGTACATCAATACAGCTAATACCATTAGACTAGATGATATTAACAACACTCTTATTAGATGTAAAGCTGGGAATTGTTGCTCTAAGGGTGTAGTGTATATAGCCAACTGCATACGATGCAACGCACACTATATTGGGAAAACTGAAAGACAATTAAAGAAACGCATATATGAACATACATATAGAATACAGAAATGTGACAGTAAAAATGCGTTATATAGACATGTTATGGAACAAGGGATAGATCATAGTTTCATATTTGCCATTGTAGATCAGATCTCAATTACACCTATTGGAGGTAACTGGAAGATGGAGTTAGCAGCAAGTGAGAGTAGATGGCAGATCTTGACAGACTCCACCAGAAAACCAGGTCTTAATGACTTCGTGAGTATCAAACCATTCCTAGCGTTACTGTAAGCTAGTTTATATAACGACACAAGAAGGATATATTTACATTATCAATATGTATATGTGACACGTATTATACAGTTCATATACATATGGACACGGGCTGACATAGTAGATCATATAACCATTGGAGGATACTTCATATCCCAACAAATTTTATTATTCTATTATTCTATTTTTTATAGTATTCTGATATTCCTATTTTTATTGTGTATGTGAAACCGTGGTACTATTGTGTATAAGTATCATGTTGTTATCAATTATGCCAATTCCCACACATCATTCAGCATACATCGGATCTATGATGATGCGGAGATGTATGGTGTAGTTTCTGTCTACTGTTATTATTATTAATATTAATATTATATTTTTGATATATGTAATGGACTAATGTTCTCATGTAAACACATGGACTTCCATGGATTTATTTTTAAAATATATTTTTTAAAACATACATCTTATATATTGCTTATACATTTCCATGTGCATCAGAGTATAGTAGTTTTGGATAGATTAGGATGTATAAGAGTGATTAGTTTAGGATGTGTTACACACACATTGTATACATGTCACATTTTTTAACATATTTGTTTGCAAAAATTTTGTATTCATATTGAATATGTTAATACAAATGCTTGAAGTGTTCATACTATGAAAATGTGTATGAATTTCCTTCTATAATATTGTACAGATGGCAATATGCCTTTAAAGTTTGGCGGTAATTAGGATGATTATACAATTAAGTGAGCAAATGATTTTGTATAAAAGCTAGATTTCATAGGCATAATGTTGTTCTGAAGAAGGCTGTTGTTCACAGCTGAAAGCGCTTAACCTGCTTTTTGCTTTTTGCTTGTCTAATTGAGAATACATTTTATTTCATCTAAGTACGAGCAGTGGTTATTCTGGTCACCGTCCAGACACTACACTAGGTATTAAATCTTGCTCAGCATTATTTCCTATTCACATAATATGAAAAGGGGCATACAGACAATTCTAAATAATATTTGCATAAACCAACATGTACAATATTGAATAAAAGTATTCAAATTACTACTGAAGATGTTTGAAATAAAGCCTGAATTGCATAAAATGAATAGAATAAAGGGCAATTACCACATTTTCACAAAGCATATGTATTTTCTTATTAAGCAAAAATATCTAAGTTATCAGAAAGTGTATAAAGTGTTTGCATGTTTGTGCAGTGTTACAGTAAAGCTACTTCACAAAGTACAGCCATTACAAGGCACATTTCACAGAATACAGCCATTACAGAGCAAATTTTGCAAAGTAAAGTATTCTGAACAGTTTATTGTGCATTTGAATGTTATTGCAAGCTCACAGAACTGTTTGTACATAATTACAAGGGCCATATTTTCAGTGTGTTTGTGGCATGGCAGACAGATTTTGAAAGCCAAATACACTTGTGTTTGAAAGTAATATTGCTAGAACTGGAGAGCGTTTGAGCAAGAGTATGACATTTTCATACAGGTTGCATTTTCTGATAAAAATGACCATACAAAGGCATTTATTCTACTTAATAAAAAAGAGACATCCACTCAGGTGAAAGGCTTTAATAACTAAAAAGTACAAACGGTAAGCGCTTTCGCTGATATCCCGCTTTTTCAGACCATAAACTAAAAACATAACTCTACACAGTATTTAAGTAAAGCTACATACAATGAAAAGTAAAAACGAATCACATGACAGATCCTCACCAACAAAATCAATGATATAAACATCTCTGTTAATACATATGTTTGTTTACAAAAGTTTCACGTGACAGATCTTATAAACACGGTACATTTTTACTTATATGATTTACTTATGACAAATTGAATTGATCGTGATTTGTTTAACTATTTCTCAGTAGACCATCCCAAGATTCTGATTATATATAGTGTACCAAAGGTACATAAGGATCTTAATAACACCCCCTGTGGCCTATTGTGTCAGGACATGGGTGGCTCACTGAGCCACTTTCTTTTTACATTGAGAAGCAACTGAGACTGTTATTAGAAACTGTTGGTACTGTATTGAAAGATATGAAACATTTTTTAAGCGGACTTTATATGTGGTTTAAAAATGTTGTATTTAATGATGATATTTTTTTTTGACATTAGATGTCAACTCCCTTTTTACCGTAATCCCTAATGACTTGGGAATTGAGAATGTCAGGTCTTTTATAACTGATCGAGGAGTTTTCTCTAATTCTAAAGTTATGTTAATATGTATGCTACTCAAAATTATTTTAGAGAATAACATTTTTGTTTATGTAACAGAATATTTTTTTACAGAAAGTTGGGGTAGCTATGGGCACGGCATGTGCCAACTCATATGCTAATGTAGTGTTGCCGCAATGGGAGCAGCAAACAGTTTTTAGTGACATTCACTTTAGATCACATGTTGTACTTTATAAATGTTTTGTTGATGATGTTTTTTTTGGTGTGGAAAGGCTCACAGGATGAGCTGTCTGAATTTGTGATGTTCTTACATGGGACTACTTCTTATTTGAAGTTTAGTGTATATTCTTCAAGTGTTAAGATTGATTTTTTAGATGTGACCGTTCATAAGAACATGTTTGGGAAGTTGGACACAGCCATATATAAAAAAAACATGTAAGAGAAATAATTTGTTACATAAAACCAGTATGTACCCAAAACACATTCCATTGAATGTATAAATCGAACTAGCTGCTGTGCAGGTAAACGCTCTTGTTCCCCAACAAACAAAGTGGCTGGATTATTTCATTGAGAGCTGACAGAGGATCAGGGCTAAATGAAAGGGCATCAATTAAACCCAATTTGAGACAGCGTAGATATATAAAATAATATATAAAATAATTTATATATTTTGTGCATGCATGGATGTCATTTTGACATATTGTTCTTATGTTCATTTATTTTTATATTTTGTTATTTGCTCTTACACTTTATATATATTTATATATTTATGTATTTATATTTTTATACTCATGTAAATGCTTATATCAATTTGATATTTATTAGTACTTGTTTCTTAGGTTTATGAAAGTTATATATCAAAGCTCTATAAGTGTTGTTTCTTTAAATAGATAGGCAGTTTTTAATTCAATTAATGTATTCATTGTGATTGGTTAGTTAGTTAATTAATCCTTGACTTTTATATATAAACAGGGTTAATTGTTGTATTTTTTACTTGGATCTGATGAAGCTAATATAGTGAAAGCGCTCATCCGTTATAATCAAATAAACGCTTGTGGATTTTATCTGTTGGATTTATTCTTGGACCACATTACTTGGACAATTTGTTTTTTCATACTGTTGTACTTTGGCTTATTTCCTTACTTCTGCTCCTGTGTCCGTGTTTTTACACATTCCAATGAATGTTTTAAAAGGCCAGATACTTAAGAGTCATGAGGCTGCATAATGATGATATGATGTTAGATGCAGCTATTAGTACGTTGAAGTTGGATATTATGAATAGAGGGTATAATTTAACTGATATAGAGCACACGATAGAGGAAGTACATTTGAAGAGAGATATGTCAGCTAGACCATTTTTTTCTGATCCAACAGAGAATGTGCCTGAGGTTCAGCATCTCCCTGATGACAGCAGTTCTACACCCAGGGTCACACTCACTTTTTCAAGTGATGTGAATTTTTATTAAAAAGAACTGGTCTATCCTAATGACAGATGCAGACCTAAAGAAGGCTTTGGAATAATCTCCTAAATTTGCATTTAGAAATAATAAAATGCCTAGACAATTTCTATGTTGTAGACAACAGTCAGTTAATAGGAAAGTTTTATCAGATCGCAAGGGTACATACCCCTATCGATCGTGTAGTGTCTGTAAGTATATTTGGAGTGTGGCATCCATTAAGCATCCTAGATCTGCTAAGAGCATTGAATTCTGCTTTTTTTTTTTTTGCAGACTGTAGAACTAAGAATTTAGTTTATCTGACCCATTGTTTGGAGTGTGAGGGGTTCTATATAGGCAAAACCAATTGTACACTTAAGGAAAGAATACTGGACCATTGTAATGATATTAAAAATAAGAAAATGAGCAATGCCCTTGCCCAACATATTTTAGATAAAGGTAATGGTCACTATTTTAGGTTTTTAGTTTTGGATATTGTTTATGATAATGTTAGGGAAGGTGATGTATGTAATGAGATTGAATATTGTGAACTGCACTGGACTGTAGATTTTAGAGCAAATGTTACTACAGGTCTCAATAATTATGTTTCTTTGAAGCCTGCTTTGAAAAATAAATATTTATATGATTGATTTTATTGTTAAGGATCTGTCATGTAATTTGTTTTTACTTTTCATTGGATGTAACTTTATTTAAATACTGTGTGCAGTTATGTTTTTAGTTTATGGTCTGAAGAAGCGGGATATCCGTGAAAGCACTCACTGTTTGTACCTTTTAGTTATTAATGCCTTTTAGCCTGAGTGGACATCTGTTTTCTTTTATTGATTTTATTTTTGGATATTGTCCAGGTTCCTCCATCATTCTTTTTTCTTTATTTATTCTACTTAATTTAGCTGGGTCAGAAGTCAGAAGGGATTTAAAGGGATTTGTATATGCACCTGCTATTTATACTCGAGAGGGGTAAAGCATTATATTGTTGTACAGGCTGAGTCAAGGGAGGATCCTGAGTGCTTAAAATGTAAATTTAAAGAAATGTGTAATCCCCATACAAATGTTACAATGAAAAGGCACTTATTTTATACAAGGGATCTAAAACCTAGTGAAACTGTTTGCAGCATATATAACTGACCTGAGAAATAAAGCTAAAGCGTGCAGATTTGGTGACTTAAGGGATGAGTTGATAAAAGACAGACTTGTGTGTGGTATAAGAGATGATGCTGTGAGAAAGATTTTGCTTTGTGACAGTGATTTAACTTTGATTAAGGCATTGAGACTTGTGAGATATACAAACTCACAGAAAAGCACACAGATATGCTTACGAATGAGAGCAGCTCTAGAAGGCAGAGTAATAGGTTCATAGGTTCATAGGTTCATACTAGGCTATCTGCCCTGGGGCAATTATAAGCCTAGCCCGATTCTGTATGGCTTACGCCACCCCTTGATTTGAGTATACTGTGCCCTTTTTAAGGTTTAGTTTATTGTGCCTCTGTCTAATAGTGACACGGGAGTAATCCCTGGGACAAACCTACGATCCCCCATCCACTTATCGAGATTCTTCTTGAAGAGATTCAGTGAGGTGCTCTGCCTCACATGAACTAGAATTCTATTCCAGAGCGAAGGGAGCCTCTGGGTTATGAACCTGTCCCTCCAGCAAGTTCTATTTATTTCTGTGCTGAGGTTCAAGTCCCTCGAGCATGTGGCTCTAAGGGATTTAGATTTACTGAGGTGGAGCATGTCCATTAATTCTGGATTTGACATAGCTTTGTATGTCAGGCATAGATCACCTCAAGTAGGCGGTATGCAACTGAGTAGAGCTGGAGTTTTTAACCGAGCAGTATATGGCATCTGTTTGAGACCCTTGATCCTCTTGGTGAGATACTTTTGGGGTCTTTCTAATTGCTGCAGGTGTCGGGTAAGGTACATCCCAAAAGGGCATTGTATTCTATGATGGGCCTGATGAGGGATGAATAAAGGGGCATGATTACCTCTCTTGATCTAGATGTGAAACCCTTCATGATGAGGTGGGCTATGTAGAAGGTCTTTCTAACCACTTTGGCAATGTGGTTTTCAAAGGAGAGATTGCTATCAACTTGGGTCCCCAGGTCCCTAATAACTTTCTCTGTACTTAATGGGTTTCCGCCTATGTGGTAATTTGTGGGCACATTGTTTTGCCAAAGGGTATGACTATACATTTTTGGCATTTAGCTTTAAACCATGGTGCTGGCACCAGTTATCTGTCTCTGTGAGACCTTTTTGAAGGATGTTTGTGTCAGCTGGAGAGTTGATTATGGCGCCCAGTTTGCAGTTGTCTGCGAACTTGGTGAGCCATAGTCCTCCCACGTTTGCCTGTACCTCGGAAAAGTATATACCGAACAAGAGTGGTCCCAGGACAGAACCCTGTGGGACGCCACTTGGGACCGGTTTCGAGTCTGACATGGCTCCAGCAACTCTCACTCTGTGGGTTCTGTCTTTGAGCCAGTTTGCGACCCATCTTGTGACATAGGGGTTTATATTTAAGCTGGATAGCTTATCTATGATGCCCGAGTGGGGTATTGTGTCAAATGCCTTTGCAAGGTCTAGATAGGCTGTGTGGACTACCTTCCCTTCATCTATGGCTTTGGTGACTGTTTCAAAGAAGTCAACCAGGTTCAAAAGGCAGGATCTGCCCTTGACAAAGCCAAACTGGGTAGGATCTAGTGTCTGTAGGTCCCCAATGTCTTTGTTTATGAGCTCCATGATGATCCTCTCCATAGCCTTGCAGACTAAGCTAGTCAGGCATATGGGGCGATAGTTTCCAGGGTCTGTAGAGGCTCCACCTTTGTGGAGTGGGACCACAGTTGCTGTACGCCATTCTGTGGGCACATATCCTGTAGTGAGGCTGAGATTGTATAGCTGTTTTATTTGAGGGATTAGTTCCTCTTGTAGTTCATGTAGGACGCAACCTGGGACGCCATCTGGTCCCATGGAAGCAGTGTTTTTTGCTTTGGAGAGGGCAGCCTTCACCTGAGCATCTGACATGTTTGGGAGGCAGCCCTCTGCCGGGATAGATACTTGCTCTTTTGGGGGGGAGGCGGTGGAGAAGTTTGCACTGAACCTGTCTGCCAGGATATTGGCGATGTCTGTGGGTTCAGTGTATTTTTTGTCGTTTAGAATCAACTCAGAACAAGTCTGGTAGTTGCATCCCAGGTTTCTAACATAACTGAAAAAGCCTTATGATTGTCTTTGGTGTCCTGTGCAATTTTTCTCTCGAAGCTGGCCTTGGAGGATTTTATGAGGGATCGTAATTTTTTGCTAGTACTGATCAGAGATGCCTTCCCTATTAGGGATTTTGCTCTATCATGTAGTAGCTTCCTCCTTCTGTTGTACAGTTTATTTATGGCAGGGGTCCACCAGACCGGACGCCTGCCTTTGGATGATTGGGTCTTGGTTTTGTTTGGGATAGCATGATCCATGCATTCCTGGAGATGTCCATAGAATGCATTTATATAGGATTCTGCAGTTTGGGCTGTAGTTTCCACTGGCCCTGGGGCCTTGAAGGATTCCACTTTGGTTTTGAGAAGTGAGAAGTTCACTTTTGAGAAGTTTTTCACCGTGGTTTTCTGGGATGGGGGTGGGGTCGGGATGTGGACATCCAGTGAAATTAATTTATGGTCTGATCTTACCAATGAGGGATATACTTTTGGTGTGGAGCATAGAGCCCCCATGTTGGTAATGATCAGGTCTAGTATGTTGTCCCCTCTTGTGGGAGTGGTGACTAGTTGTTCCATAGCATTTGAGTTTATAATTTCCAAGAATCTTTGGGCTAAGGTGCTGGGGCTTGAGTAGTGCTTCCAGTCAATGTTTGGGTAGTTGAAGTCGCCCAATATAATGGTGTTCGGAGAGATCTTCATGTTCTCCAATGTTTTCAGGAAAGCTGAATGGGATTCCTAACTTTGAGAGGGTGGTCTGTAGGATGCTATAAACTGAAAAGCAGTCTTGCCCACTGTTAGTTGCACATGGATGGTCTCCGATACTTCGTGCAATGCCACTAACCTGGAGGTGTGGATATCCTTGATAAATATGGAAACTCCCCCTCCTTTTGTGGTTCGGTCCGGGTTTTGGGGCTGAAAAGCATGATATGAGGTATAGCCTGGTAGTGCTGGGGTGCTCTCTGGAGCCTTGAACCAGGTTTCTGTCACTGCACAGATATCGATGTTCTCCATACTGAGGAGAGTTTCGAGTGCGTGCATCTTGAGGTTAAGACTTCTGGCGTTTAGCAGCATTACCCTTAGTTTCTTGTTCCTTGTGCTGTCTATGGGGGTGGATTTGACTTTTGAGCCTTGCCTAAAAAAGGCACTATGGGGGTGGCAAGAGCCTTTGCCAATATCCGAAAGCCCAGTGGTGACAGGTGCAAGCCGTCCCTAGAGAAGCAACGTGGCTTGTCGAGCATGTCATCCCAGGCTGAAAGACACTGGATCCCCTTTGAATGACACCAAAATTTTAGCCAATTGTTAAAATCGATCATTTTGTCTTTGTACTGTGGCATCATTCTAGGTGAGGGTAAGATGCTGCTCAAGGTCAGGGTCATACCAGCCTGCGCTACATGATCAGAGAGCTCCTCTATGTCTCTTTTCATGTAGTCCAGGGAGGTACGTCTCAGGTCATTCACACCAGCATGTACAATGACTGAGTCATATTTGTATTTGCTTTGGAGTGACCTGAGTGCTTGCGTTATGTGTCGGATCCTAGCACCCGACAGGCAGCTCACTGTGACCTTCTCTTTATTCAGCCTGGTGAGTGGGACGTCAGTGTGTCTGACAATAGAGTCACCTATAACAAGAGTATCAGGTGTGTTATTCAGCCTTAAGGGCTGTGGCTGCTTGGCACACTGACTTTGTGGGTTATGTGTTGTGTGTGTTTTGTTTTGAGGTAGCGTTTGCTTGGATGTCTGCTTTGGAGGTCTCTGTTGCTTAGGTAGATTTTTATTTAGAGCCTCCGAGTATGTTTTTGTGTATTTATGTGTTTGGTTCGCTGATGTGGTGGGACTATGTGATACTGGAATTGTGTTGTGTGAGGTTACCTTCTCCTCCTGACTGGTTACACCAGTTTTGAGATGAGAGAGCTCAGCCTCCAGTTTGGCTAAATAGTTGCATCTCTCACATATATTTGAACCTGTTTGGAGGAGGAGAGGGTTGTCCGTGTACATGAGACAGTTGTAACATTGCCTCAAAATTCCCAGATTCACCAGCTGGACTGGAGAGGAAACCATTGACTGACCTTTGGACATGCTAGAGTAATAGGGAAACTGAATTTAAGATGGACCAATAGAGGACAGGGTAATCGTAGAGAGTATAAGAGTAAGTAGTGCTTATGGTTTAATAGTGCTAACTTGTAGGATTACTTAATTGGACCAGTGAAGGGCCTTAGAATGAGAATATGGTGTTTAAATTGAGAGATAGAGCAGTTCTACGGGAAAAAGTGAAGAGCAGACTTTGTGGAGCCAGGAATAGTTTAAACCCAATTAGGCGGCACGGCCCGTTGTTGCGCTATGCTCAAAACCACGCAAAACCGCACAAAAGAGGGTTTTAAGAGAGGAAGATGAAGGAGTTTTGGAATTGACCCAAAATGGCCAATAAAAACTACAGTTTCAAGTCAGTAACCACTTCCACAGGGGCAGGCAGGCTGCTCAATGTTTTTCACTGCCACTGATCAACAGAGAGACTTTCCTTTAGCCCAAGCAAAAAATGGCCTCACAGAAACTTACAAACAGTTCAAGAACAGCAAGCCTGTAACTGAACTTTTTAAATCTCAGAAAAGTGGGAAAAAAGCAAGATTTTTTTTGTTTTTGTTTTTTCAGAGATAGCAGAGGTTAACAAGTATCAGCAAGTTATAACAGTGCAGTAAATGACCCCACACAAGAGTGCTAGGCCAAAGACAGATAAAATGCAAGTTTTGAGAAAAAAACAATTTTAAAAATAAGTGCAAACAGGAAATTCAGTAAACAGCTCTAGGTTGTGCTCTAAGTACAGTTACTAATGCAGAAATCAAATTTAACAAGCCAGAAAATGCTCAAAATAGGCGGCTATGCAGAAAAACTTAGCAAATAAACAGAGGAAAAATACTTAAAGTCTCAAAAGTGGCTCCTTTCTTCTCTCAGCATTTTCTCCTCTTGGTGGGTGCTTCACCAACAGCCAACAAGCCTGAAAAGATGCCAAAACCACAAGGCAACCAGGTTTTAAGAGAGGAAGATGAAGGAGTTTTGGAATTGACCCAGAATGGCCAATAAAACTACAGTTTCAAGTCAGTAACCACTCCCACAGGGGCAGGCAGGCTGCTCAATGTTTTTCACTGCCACTGATCAACAGAGAGACTTTCTTTTAGCCCAAGCAAAAAATGGCCTCACAGAAACTTACAAACAGTTCAAGAACGGCAAGCCTGTAACTGAACTTTTTTAAATCTCAGAAAAGTGGGAAAAGAGCAAGATTTTTTTTTGTTTTTTTTTGTTTTTTCAGAGATAGCAGAGGTTAACAAGTATCAGCAAGTTATAACAGTGCAGTAAATGACCCCACACAAGAGTGCTAGGCCAAAGACAGACAAAATGCAAGTTTTGAGATAGAAACGATTTTAAAAATAAGTGCAAACAGGAAATTCAGTAAACAGCTCTAGGTTGTGCTCTAAATACAATTACTAATGCAGAAATCAAATTTAACAAGCCAGAAAATGCTCAAAATAGGCGGCTATGCAGAAAAACTTAGCAAATAAACAGAGGAAAAATACTTAAAGTCTCAAAAGTGGCTCATGTTGATAGCATGCAGGGCGTGGTTAAAAGAAATAGGCCCAAGCACATGGCAGCTGTAACCCCTGCAGCACCTACTGGTAAACCCCAGAACATTCTAGCTCGTTCTATAAGACGCATAATCTCAGTGAAGCATAAGAGCGAGTCAGCAAACTCAAAGCATGGGCCCCAATCTAGTTTCATTGCCAACTGTCATAACGGAGGTGGAAGTCAGGAATCTAAAAGGGAAACATATTTAGCTTTTGGTCAGCAATGCCAGAAATGCAATAAATGGAATAATTTCAAAAGATTTTGTAAATAAAAAGGCCCACATTCTTTTATTAATAGGGAACTTTTTAAGAAACAAGTTGATCAGTTAGACAGTGGCAACTCTACTCTTTATGTTGATGGTGTGTCAGTGCTTTATGAAATGCTCAGTGCAGTAGATTTATGGGCCAGGAATGAAGTATTTTGTACTGTTTGGTTAAATGGTAGACACGTAGATCTCAAAGTTGATATGGGCTCCACGTGCAATGTTATGTCAGCAGAAACATTTACTAGAGTGTGCAAAAGTGAAAGGCTTGATTTGGCAAGGTGTGCAAAACGTGTTGCTTTTGGAGGTGAAGAAATTCATACTGAAGGCTCAGTTGTGCTTTCATGTTAATGTGCTGGAAGAAGCTATAGCTTGTTATTTTATGTGGTCAAGGGGCACGTTTAGACATTATTAGGGCTCAGAAACAGTTTGAAAATGGGACTGCTTTCATTTAACAAGGAAGTCCACCAAGTTAGCTTAAAAGACCACTGCTCTAATTTTGCCCAGCACATTTTTTCTACCTCTGCTGATCTTTTCCAAGGCAAACCAAGCAAACTTCTAGTTGTGTGCTCCTTGAAGTTAGATCCAGAGGTCAGTCCAGTTATTAGGCCAGCATGAAATGTTCCAATAGCCATGCAGGACAGAGTCAAATCTGAGTTAGATAAAATGGTATGACAAGGTGTGATTTGTCCAGTGGAAACTCCAAATAAATGGGTATCTTCCATGGTACTAGCTCATAAGAAAAGCTCAGGTGACATCAGAATATGTACTGATCCATGAGATTTGAACAAAGTACTAAAAATACATCATCATCCAATGTGCACAGTTGAAGTCATCACAGCCTTGATGCCAAATGACACTATTTTTTCTGTCTTAGATGCAAAGAGTTAATGTTGGCAAATTCAGCTTGACAAATCATCATCTTTGCTCACTACTTTCAGTACTCCATTTGGCAGGTACAGATTTTTGAAAATGCCATTTGGGATAAATTCTGCAAGTGAAGTCTTTCAACGTGCAATGGAGCAAATTTTTTCTGGGTATCCTTGTGCTATCATAGTGGACGACATACTAGTAGGAGGTTGTGATGAAGCCGAGCATGACAGAAACTTCAGAAAAGTTCTAGAAAGGGCACGTCAAGTGAATCTTAAGCTCAAGCCACACAAACGCAGGTTCAGGCTACAAGAAGTTATTTGTTTTAGTCATTTATTTACTGATTTGACCAGACCCTTCAGAACAAACAGCCATACTTGAGATGCCAGTTCCCGACAATGTTCAAGCCCTGCAACATTTTCTTGCCATGGTCAACTACCTAGGCAAGTTCATTCCAGACTTGAACCAACTTTCAGCATGACTCATTGAGCTGACATCTAAAGATGTATTCTGGTCTTGGTTAGAGCAACACCAGAGAGCATTTGATGTCCTGAAAAAGAGAATTGTTAGTCCACCAAGGTTCAGATGCTATGATGTTCACAAACCAGTTACACTTTCCTGTGATGCTTTGAAATTTGGTCTTAATGCAGTCATTCTACAAGAAGATCAACCTGTTCTCTATGCATCGAGAACTCTTACCCAAACTGAGATGTTGTGCACCCAGATCGAGAAAGAGCTTTTGGCAATTGTGTTTGCATGTTCAAAGTTCCAGTAGACCTATCCAGATCGAAACAGACCACCAACCATTAGTCACTATCTTGAAAAAGCCAATGCATTCAGCTCCAGCCAGACTGCAATCCATGATGCTGAGATTTCAAAAGTACAATTTCAATCTTGTCTACAAGAAGGGCAAACTTCTTTATCTTGCTAATACATTATCCAGATCACTCAGAAATGAGAGTCTTGATTTTGAAGTTATGGAAGTTATACATTTTTCTTCCATATGTCTTGATGAGTTGAAAAATCATACAGTTACAGATCCAGTTTTACAGAGGCTCAACCACTTTATCAATCAAGGATGGCCGTCAAAGCAATCTAGTTTACCTCAAGAAGTTCAACCTTATTTTCCATGCAGAGATGAGATTTTGTCAGACAAAGGTATCATTATGAAAGGTCCAAAAGTAATTGTTCCAAAGTTCTTACAACAAGGTACATTACTATTTTGCATTGTGGTCATACAGGAACTGATTCTACCAAAAGAAGGGCAAGAGGACTGGTATTTTGGCCTTCTATGTCACAAGACATTGAGAGAGCACTTTTATCTTGTTCAGTGTGTAATAGTACAAAGCCACGTCAACAGAAAGAACCATTTCAACTGAACCAGATTCCTGAACTACCTTGATCGACAGTAGCCACAGACATCTTCGAGTGGAATGGTCAACATTATTTGGTGTTAGTAGACTCTTACTCCAGTTGGTTCGAGATTGACCTACTTCCTAACCTAGCATCCAGTATAATCATCGTGGAGATGAAGCACCATTTTGTAGTACATGGTAGTCCACACAAAGTTATTTCTGACAATGGCATGCAGTTTACAAGCCAACAGTTCAAAAGATTTGCTGAACAATGGGACTTTACTCATGTCACAAGTAGTCCTAAGTACCTGCAGTCAAATGGTTTGGCAGAACGCACAGTTCAAAGTGCAAAGCAGTTACTTGAGAAGTCAAAATGAGATAATAGTGATGTTTTCCTATATTTCTTGAATCTCAGAAATGTTCCTCATGATGAACATTTTGGTTCACCAGCTCAGAGACTTCTTTCGAGACAAACCAGAACTACATCACAAATCAGTAGTCAATTGTTGGTTCCAAGTGTCAAGAACAACAGGTCAGTGAAAGCCAATCTGTTGAAGAAACACCTATCCCAGAAGTTCTACTACTGTAAGACCAGTAAACCGCTCAATCCATTACGGGAGGGAGGAGTGGTAAGGATGCAAACATCCAAAGGTTATGATCAGATCGGTGTTGTGAAGAATATTGGTCCAGAGCCAAGATCGTACATTGTTGAATCAGAAGTAGCAATCTTCAGGTTGAATCGGAAACATTTGAGACTGGCATCTTAGCCTATACCACAGCACATAGCTTGTGAGAAAGACTCTCAGAGTGAGTTATCTGGTGTTCCAATTCCAGAGGAAGTTCCACAGGACATTCCCATTCCTGTGACAAATCCAGATGTTGCTGATATGAGCTATGCACCACAGACTGTCCCTGTTGCTTAATTTAGTCCGAACTGTTTTGTTACAAGATATAATCAAATCTCTAAACACTGTAGCAATATGAAGCAACTTGGACATGGACATTGTGTTTTGTTTCTGATGTACATAATAATGCATGCCTATTTCTACTATTGTTTTGTATAAAGGGCAATCTTTTTAAGAAGAAGGATGTAGATCAATGAGTGTGTATATACCTTTAAGAAGCTATCCAAGGGCTTGCACAAGTGCATAAATACTGAGCATGTGCATGTCTGACTGTCATTTTGTAGTCAGCTGTTGAGATGTAAACATGTATGTATGTATGTAAGCTCTGTCTGTTAACTAGTTCATTCATATTTAATGATGCTGCTGTCCATCCTGATGTGTTTCTATGTATTAAAGCATCTGAACGAAACCCCAATTTTTCTTATTATTTATGTTAGGGATGAACGAGCAACAAGAATGAAACTGAGATTGTTACCTCCTAAGTGAATAATCAGCAAGTTGAGGTGGCCAAGCTGTAAATGGATAAAATAAAAAGTAAATAAAACTGCACTGATGACTAAAGGCTGAACTTAAACAAAAGCAGAAAATGTAAAAACGAATAATAGTCCAAACACCAAGGGTTGAAAACATCCAAATAAAATCCAACCAAGTTTATTGAAATGGATAAGAGCTTTCACAAACGTGCCTTCATCAGATCCTAAAACAAATCTAAGACAAACAATATTTAAACTACTAAAAACCAATCATATGTTAGAAGCAATTAAACAATTAATGATGCCTTCAGTGCAGGTTTTGAAGGTATAGTAAAATTGAGTCCCAGAGACATATGTGCTTGCAGAATGGCTATCCATTTCATCTCTATGGACTCTGTTTTATTAATCAGATCATCTCCTCTTAGACCAATGTCAACAATGTCTAAATCTGTAAATCTAAAAGAGCACCCTCTATTCACCTGAACATGTTTATAAAGTGCATTTAGAACATTTTTCCTTCTAATATTTCCCATATGTTGTAGGACTCGCTCTTTAAATTTCTTATTGGTCTTTCCTATGTAAAAAGAATCACAAAATACAAAGCCAGCTAAATAAATCAAATTTTCTGTCCTACAGTCAGCATGTACATTGAAGGTAAAACATCTACTTGTAACAGGATGAACAAAAACATTTTTACCAGTCATAAATTTCTAAGCCTTACATGACCTGCATGAAAAGGTACCAGGTCTAAGAGATCCATTATTCACCCTTTCTAAAGGGCTTGTAACAGAGTTCTCTCTTTAGCAACAAGTTGTTCCTAAATATAAATCTAGGATTGTCTCCTGCTACCTCTCTAATACATTCATCTCATCTCACGATCGACCAATTATGCCTTATAATGCTGCATACTGACTGAATATCACTACTATATTTAAATGAAAAACCACATGGGGTTTATTACAATGATCTGTACGTGGATGGTTATGCTGTCTATGGAGATAAGGTTTAGCTACAGTACTCCTTAAGTTATTAGCCACTTCTAACTTGTTCTTAACATTCGAGGTATGGTATACTCTATTAATAAAATCAATACTTAAAATCTCAGTAGCTCGTGCATAATCATCATCTCTAGTATGGAGCCTAGACAGTTGTAAAAACTGGCCCTTCATAACATTATTAAAAATCCTACCTGGGTGCATACTATTTCTAGAAAGGAGATTGTTTTTTCTACAGTCTTTTCTAAACATCTTAGAGTCAACTCTTCCCTTAATACCACAGTGGTATCTAGAAAATCAATGCTTGTACTGAAGTAATGCATTGTGAATTTAAAACAGGAGCTACATTTCTCTAGAAATTCAACAAATTCAATTAACTCCAAATGCGTTCCATCCCACAAAATAAAAATATCATCAACAAACGCTTATAATATAAAAGATTGCTCTTAAATATATGATCTGAAAAAAACACATTGGCTTCCCAATTGTCCAGAACCAAATTGGCGTAACTGTTAGCGCAGGGTGTGCCCATTGCTACACTGACCATCAAAAACAAATGCATTGTAATTCAAGATTAAATCAAGTAATACACAAACAAGCTCAATACGTTGTTGACTAAGCACATGCAGAGATGATAAAAAATCATGTATCGACTCTACCCCAAAATCATTTGGGTTAATAGTGAAAAGAGTATTGATGTCTAGAGTCACAAGGAGAAGATGTCTATCTCTAGCATCTAATTTCCATATAAAGTCCCCAAAGGTCTGCAAAAAATCTTCTGTGTCTTTCAGTACTGCAGAAGCTTTTACTAAAAATGGCTTAAGTTCTTGTTCTGCATAAATCAACAAGGGCTCAGTGACCCCATCCCTTCCCAGCTACAATGGGACGTATAGGAGGATTGATTCTCCTTTTGTGTATTTTAGGAAGCCCATGCATGGAAGGGATAACAGGATGCACGATGTACATAAAATCAAACAATGCTCGATGTACATAAAATCAAACAATGCTCGATGTACATAAAATCAAACAATGCTCGATGTACATAAAATCAAACAATGCTTGATGTACATAAAATCAAACAATGCTCGATGTACATAAAATCAAACAATGCTCAATGTACATAAAATCAAACAATGCTCGATGTACATAAAATCAAACAATTCTTTAGTTAACTTACTAGTAAAAAGTAAATCACGTAAAGAACTATGAACTTCTTGAGTAAAGCGATTGACATAATATTTAGCTAAGAGAGTACGTTGCAGAATCAGGCAAATAAAGGTACCAGCAATTAAAGGAAAATAATTGACTTTGTGTGGTAGAATAAGCTACAGACTGTACACCGCATGCTAAATTGCTTATATTTTCGTCATTTCACAGCTCTAATTTTTTTTTTGTTATGCCAGTCAGTCTACTGAGCAATGAAATAGCTACATGCTGGCAGAATTAACAAGCCTCCTCTTGTGTGGAATAAAAAAGGTGCTTTTTTTAATTCTGTTCAAGCAATATACATTTCTGGACTAAAACAAAATGCCAAGAAATGCATTCCTTCAGGAAGTCATCCACCCCTTGTAACTATCATACTGACAACACACCCCTAAGAGTCAATCCAGTAGTCAGGGACTTGGAGCCATACCTAGACAGTAAATTAAACTTTGACCATAATGTGTCTACAGTGGTGAGGAAATCATTCTATAATTTGTAAGTCATAAACAAAGGTATGGCATCTAGGTTCAGGTAGGTCATTGTTAACTTATATTCAGCATTCATTAGACTGATCATGGAATACAGTGCCCTCTTTGGTGTGTACCTAACCTGGCAATCCAACAATTGGAATACCCACAGAAGTTCCTCATTTAAAGAATACAGGTATAACATGTCTTATGCAGATGCCCTCAAAGCCCTATTCCTGTATGCTGTCTCCTACAGGCTATTGAGGGGAGATCTATGGCAGACATACAAGGCATTGTCAGACCCCACCTTGATGGACCTCCTGCATATCCACAAAACAAATAGCACCAGAATTACCAATTCTAAAGGCTTAAACATTGCCTGTGATATAAACAGGACCCGCTGCAGATACAGATATGTATCCCAGAGACTACCCTTTTTCTGGAACAGGCTCCCAATCCAAGAGAAGCAGAGTTCCTCCCTAACCCAATTCAAATGTAACTTGGACAATTGGATAGAGAACAGGAAATGAATCACTGGTTTGGCACCTATGCCTCTAATGGTTCATCTCCCAGGCCTCTGCTTGTAAATGTTTCATCTCCCATGCCCTTGCTTACATGTGTCAAGGGTACCAGAACTTGTCCAAGATTGGGGATAAATGGCTAGGCTTAAATAGGCCCCAGTGGTTATTGGCCTAGAAGATACCTAGGAACCTATAAACCTATGAAGCAAGACTGGGTTGCATGAATTATAGCTAACACTCAGCCGTAGCAGGCAAAGTCAACCCCTATTTCTAGCTACCAATTATATTGTAAAGCTGCAGCAGGAGCAGCAGTTCCCCAAAATGTTATTGGCCAGCAGCAGTTCCCCAAAATGTTATTGGCCACACCAATGTGTGCCTGCTTTACCGATGGCTGTGAAAAATTCTAGGAAATGTTTCCACCTAGTGCCAAAAAATGCATAGCATTCATTTAAAACGATATTATCATCATCATAATCATCATCATTATTGTAATTTATTTATTTTTATTTTTATTAAATCCTAGCAACAGCAATAGAGATGGCAGTGGGACAATGGGAAGAGCAGAACAGGACCCACAAGAAGAGCATGTCCACAAGAAAAGGTAAGAAAAAACACTGCTTGAAGGCTGCGGACTGCAAGTGCTGTTTGACCCTAAAGTTTTATTCCATAACAAGCCCCCCCACAAATTCTGCAAAGCAACTGTGTGTGAGTGAGAAGGTCAAAAGGCACCTGCATGATACTGTTTTACATGTACCACACTGCTCCCAACTCAGACATTGAAGTACAGCAAAACTATTTTTATATATAAAAGTTTCAGACAAAGTCATCAACCACTCTAATGTTAGCAATGCAGACATAGAGGAGAAGGAGAAGCCACCCTCTGTATTCTGTATACCTAAATAACTAAAACTTGCTTTGATTCTAAAGTGTAACTGTACAAAACAAACACAATGAATCTTGTTTATTGTTTAAGATAAACTAGAAATTGCTTGGAGAAAATATACAAAGAATGCAGTTGTCATAATATACTATCCTAAATTTGATGACTTAGGTCAAATGACAGTAAAACATTACTCTCTTGTCAATGAACTGGAACTTTTAAGTATTTTAGCTTTGCTAGTGAAACCTGATTTCAAGTACAGTATGATAGAAATAAAAATATTTTGCTTGTTTTTATTTAAGAACCTGCTAAGCACCTGATGTGAAAAAATCATTTGGTTATTTGTGCAGCAAGAAAGGCAAGAAAATATTCTTACCTTTGAAATGACGTTATTATATACAAGAAAGATGTCTGCAATAAAAAAAATCATGTTTGGTTTGCAGTAATGTTTTATATACAGTTAAGCCATGTGCTGAACAATTTCCAGATAAAATTACTATGTATTATGCCTAATAAAGTTGCATTATATTGTTAGTTTAACAAGTAAATGAAAATGTAGTCTGTTTCATACATACGGACATTGGTTAAGATATTAATATGTATGTAATTAAAGACCATGATTTAATAGTGCATATATGTACTGTAACCAGTCTAACTTTAGGCACTGATATTTCCATTGGAATGGTAGACGTATATATATATATATATATATATATATATATATATATATATATATATATATATATATATATATATATATATATATATATATATATATTTATTTATTTTGCCCTTGTTTATGGGGAAAGTCCAGCTGGTCAAAATGCTCAGCCTCTTCAGCAGAGATCCAGTAGAAAAGTTCCATATAGAAAAAGCATAACATATTTATCAAAGAAAAAATATTACAAAGTAAACACAAATAAAGAAAAAAATACTACAATAATATTGCATATATCATAGACAGTTAACATTATAGCTCTGTCAGTTACTTCTTTTGAATAAATGCAAAAGTACTGAACACAACAAAGATACTGGAGAAAGAAAGTAGTTAAAAGGGGGATTCATAAAGATTACTGCAAAGTGTACACCACAGGCAATCCCCGAGTTACAGACATTCGACTTGTGGACAACCCATAGATAAGAACGTCATGCCTCAATGTCGGAAATAACGTGAAAATCAATACAAATCTTTAAATCTGCCCAAATCTTACCTTAAAATGAAGAATTCTGTTGTACCTTCCTTTTCCCCATTCACTTCTTGTTAGAGCAATTACTTCCACCTTCATAGAGAACAAGAGATCCAATTGGTTAAGAGATCACTGTGTTGGTGACCTGATTGGTCAACACTGCTGACTTGTACAGTACACAGTATTGAAGCAGTTACTGTACTGTACAGTAGAATAGGCAAATGACAGTCCAGTTCACTAGAGTCTAGGTGACAGTAGGAGGTCTGGCAGAGGTCTAAAAGTTCAGGAAAAAGTGGAAAACATTTGTGGGTGATACCTGTAGTACAGAAATGTGAAGCAAAGGTTCAAAAGAGGTAAGTTTAACATATTTGTTTTTGTATGGAGCATTCTACTGTACTTTACTGTATTGCAGTACAGTACAGTAGAACGTTCCATGTACGTGTTTCAACTTACATACAAATTTGACTTAAGGACAGACTAAAAAACAGATCTTGCCTTTAACCTGGGGACTGCCAGTATACGTACACTTTGTGTAACCTTTCAGGGTAAATAGACAGCAAAAACATTGTAGGAGGGCTGTTCTTCAGTTGAGAAAGATTACACAAACTGCACACATACGGTATGCTTTTTGGTATCCTTTATGAATCCCCCTAAAAGTTAGGGGAACATATTTGATTAGAAAGGGAATGAAAAAAGCCTATTAATACTCAGTGTCATTCATGAGAATGATTGTTACTGAAAAGAGAGAAAAGCATATGATATTAGGATGTTATATAGGGGTGGATAAATTAAAGTATTAGGATGACAGAAAGGAAAAAGCAAAGGTAGTAAGTAAGGAAAAATAGAGTAGCCGTGAGAGAGTGTCAGGGATGAAATTCTATTATAACAGATGTATTACCCAAAACTGATGGTCGATAAGGTGGATAGATCAGAAATAAAAATATGGACACCTGTGCAAATCAAACTATATCATAGCATATGGGCGAAGCCAGGATGATTCTTAGTGTTGTTTGCATCCTTGAAACAATTTCATTTATCAAGGTGTCTAAGTAGTTTTGATTGCCTGCTGAATGTGTTGGTTAAATTTTGACAATTGTCTATCGTTACTCCAGGTCATAGTTAGAGCAATGTATGGCACTGAAAACATTAGTTTTGCTTTCTAAGCATTTAGGAGTAAGTGCATTCCAATGCCATGTTTCAATGGATGAAAACGATTCTTGGGTGACTTTCCGCAGTTTTTCAAATTTTGAGTGGAGCATATCAGGGCAGCATTATCTGCATAATGTACAATGGTAGCACATTTTGTAGCAGTGTCAAAATTGTTAATGAAAATATTAAATAGTAGTGGACCTAAAATTGAACCTTGTGGGACTACAGTAGTGACTGGTAGTAAAGGTGACAATTCATGCTGCCATTTCATTGTCTGGTCTCTATTGGAGATGCAGCTATAGAACCAGGAGAGAGATGAGAGGGAGAGACCCACAGTGGAGTGTTCTGGAAATAGTTTTCCATGAGAAACAGTGTTAAAGGCCATCAATAGGTTACTGAAAAAGAGATGAGCCTTAGTTGTTGTGTTTCTGTTCAGGTTGACAGTATTTGTGAAATTAAGGAGGGCAGTGGTTGTACTGTGGTTTGGGTGGAATCTATGCTAGATATTAGAGAAGGGATTGTTGTTAGTGAGGTATTTGATGAGTTGAGAAAGGATGCATTTTTCAAGAATTTTTGAAAGAGGTAGGCTCAGATTTTTGCCAAACTGGTAGTTAATGATAGCATATATACTGAGCCTGTGGACTTAGCTAACCTGCTGGCTGACAGGTTCTCTGAAAACTTCACTCCCCTGTCCCCACCACATGTACCCCATGACTTCCCTGCCACCTGTCCCCTACCTTGTATCTCTAAAGAGCAAGTCATTAACACCCTCTCTAAGGCCAGGAACACAGCATCTATGGGACCTGATAACTCCCAGGCTGTGTCCTACATGGGCTCCAACAAGAATTAGCAACACATTGGGTACTCTTTTCAGTCATAGTCTAAGCACCAGCTTCATCCCAGCTAAATGGAAAACGTCCACTGTTATTCCCTTGCACAAAGGTGGTGCTTCCACTGACCCCGGGAACTATAGAACTATTAGCCTGACTAGTCTGCAAGGCCATGGAACGAATTATCATGGACCTTATCAACAAAGATATAGGTAATCTCCAAACACTTGACCCTACTCAGTTTATATTTGTCAAAGGGAGATCATGCCTGTTAAACCTAGAGGACTTCTTTGAGACAGTCACCAAGGCCCTGGATGAGGCAAAATCTGTGCATACAGCCTATCTAGACTTAGCCAAGGCATTTGACACTATCCTCCATTCAGGCATCTGTGACAAACTGACCCAGCTAGGTATCAACCCTTATATCTTTAGATGGGTCACGAACTGTCTCCCTGATAGAACCCATATAGTCAAAATAGGGGAATCCACCTCCATCAGCAGACCTGTAACCAGTGGTGTTCCAGAGGGATCAGTTCTGGCACCTCTACTATTTGGAATATTTTTTTCTGAAGTACAAGCAAAAACTAAAGGTCTGTGGCTGGCAAAGTTTGCTGATGCCTGCAAACTGGGAGTGATCATAGAATCTCTAAGTGATGCCAACATCCTACAAAAAGGTCTTAGACAAACAAATGATTGGTGCCAATGGCATGGCCTGAAACTCAATGCAAAAAATGTATTATTATCCCTTTTAGTAAGGGCAATGTTCCAGTTAACTACCACATCAGTAGCAACATCTTAAGTGTGGACACAGTGGTGAGGGACCTGGGCACACAGGTTCACAGCAACCTCACCTTTGACCACCATGTCTTCACAGTGGTAAGAAGGGCATTCTATATTGCTCATCTCATAAGTAAGGGAATTGCCTCCAGAAAAAAAGAAGTTATAACCGTCCTGTACTCTTCCTTCATCAGGTCAATAACTGAGTACAATGCCCCTTTTGGTATGTACCTTTCCAAACACCTGCAGCAATTGAACAGACCATAAAGGTTCCTCACAAGGAAAATTCTAAGTCTTCAGTATGTCCTATGTGGATCATCTGAAATGATTGTAACTTTATTCTGTTTCATACAAACTACTCAGAGGTGATCTCTGCTTTGCATAAAAGGCCATCTCTGACCCTGCTTTATTGGAAATGCTGCATCTCCATTAAGTCAAATGGTACACGGATTATTCGCTCTAAAGATATTAACCTGGTATGTGACATTAATAGAACATGCTTGAGGGATAGATTTGTCTCCCAGAGGTTACAACACCTTTGGAACAGACTCTCACTTGATGTCAAACAGAGCACCTCATTGACCCTCTTCAAATGCAGTCTGGACGATTGGATGGGTAGTTGTAAATTCACGACGGAAGTTCTACCTGTGTCCATCTTCGACAGGGATAATAGGTGCTGATCATGAAAATAAGGGTAGAACTTGGCTAGACTTGTAAAGCTCTTAGGGCCATTAGCCTAGTAACTTCCTTTAATCCTATGATCCTTTAAGATAGCAATACGTCTGCAGTTAGTGAAGTCAGTTGAGTTTCCACCTTTATGAATGGGTATTATGAAAGAGCCTTACAGATTGTTGTGGATGTGAGGGATTGTGGTGGGTGAGAGGGTATGACTGAGTAGAGAAAGAACTGACTGTATGAAGTAATACTAAATTGGTGGAAGCAATACTGTCTGAGTTGTTACTTGTAGTTGGCGCAAAGGTACTAGACTAACAAGGATTTAGTAGATTTTTATGGCTGACCGGAATTGTTTGGGTTTGTGTTCATGATTGATTTGAAATGTCAGGTAGTAAGATTTTTTTTGTCAGCTCTAGCATTTTGTTTTTCTAGATTTCTGAGATGTTTAACATTTTGAAAGAAAGATTCAGTGTTGCTCTCTAGCCAGGCTTTCAAGGCTTTGACTCTTGTGTGCAACTGTTTCTTAAGTAAGCCAAAGTGCTATGTTGCTTTTAACATTCTTCATTTGGGTTCACAACAATATCTTGAGAGATGTAAATGTCAAGAGACACAATGTCAAAGCCAAAATGCTGCTATCAGAAATGCCAATGTATAGGGAGATAGGGAGAAATCGGAAACCTACAGTACTGTACAGTATATGGTCGTAGTATAGAAGGGATCAAGGAATTGGCCCTTTTCCTATTATAGTGTGGTCTCAGAGCTAGGATATATAATTAGCAGGGGTGTGGGTACAAGGGGTATTGCCCCTCTGTAAATAAAGCTACTTCATTTGAGATTCAGTGTTCCGACTGTTGGTGTTATGTCACTCGACATTCAGAATGATGAATCTGCAGACATGAATCTCTTCAATCTACTTGAAGCTAGCTCACTTAGTACGTTGAGGAATGTGTTATTGAATTGAGTTACTGCATCATCAAGGGGCATGTATTTTAGCGAATTCCCATTATACTCATGAAGAATATCAAGTAAAGTGTCTTTGTTGAAGGAATCAAAAAATAGGAAGCGATCCACAACCTTAAACCAACCAGTAAATACAATAAAAGTTGTAAGGAAAGTTACCAGGATGACCACAGCAAGAAAGAAGGTTTATTCAACCCCCAGCACAGCACAGCACATTAAAACACCACAAATTAATGCTCCATTTAATATATGTTTTCGTCAAAGATAAGACTTCATCAGATGATGAAGTCTTATCTTTGACGAAATGCATATTAAATGGAGCATTAACTTGTGGTGTTTTACTGTGCTGTGCTGTGCTGGGGTTTGAATAAACCTTCTTTCTTGCTGTGGTTGTCCTGGTGACTTTCCTTACAACCTTTATTGTATTTACTCTTTGTTGAAGGAGGACGGGTTATGGACTTGTTTGCAGGTACCCTTTTTAAATATGTTTTAGTTGCCTTAGTACAAAAGTTGGATGGTGATCACTAAAGGTATCAGGAAGGCAACCTGAGTTGCAGATTTTGTTTGGGGTAGAAGTTAACATCCAGTCAAGAATGGATAGCCTGCTACTAGGTTTGCTGATCCTTGCTGAGGTGTTTATAACCCGAGAGGAACTGTACAGGTTTAATGACAGAGTAAGGGTAAAGGAGTTGATGAGTTGCTAAACATATTTAGTAACCCGTTACTAAGATTCTTAGGTGCATATTATGTAATAACCAATATAGGATGTTTTCTGCAGTAGAAATATTATCACCTGGTGATATATATAGACAACAGCAATGCATATGTACTTATAATTGTTAATTTTTAGAAGGGAAACCAGAATGTTAGTGTTACTGAATATTAGGAGTTCAGTAGGATAGAAGATCAACTGGCAGGTTTCTTTGAATACAAGTGCTACATCATCAGCTCTTTTAGTCATTCTATCCCTTTTAATAATGTTGTATTCTAGGAGAAGGACGTCTTTGTCATTAGTTTCTTGCTTTAACCAAGTTTCCCTGTCAATAGCTATATCAGGGGAGTGGAGTGGTAGATGAGCATGAAGACCTGGTAGCTTGTTGTATATGTTTCTAAGGCTCATGTTATACATAAGTAGTCCAAGTCACCTGTGGGATGGAGGCAGTATAGCAGTATAAGGAGTGGGAGTCGAGGGACCTTTATGACATTGAGATGTAGGACCAGGATTAGGATGGATATCTCCCCTCAAATATATAATGGATGAATGGTAGAAGTTCTAGACAAAGCCATTTAATTGTAGCTTAGGCTGTAATGCTAGCTTCAGGTTTGAAGGGTTGAGTCTTTGGTAGGAGATTTTGAAATGATCACTAATTGTTATGTAGTATAGATCTGAGGATATTTTGTGTAAGTAGGAATATGAGTTAAAGTTGAGGCATATACAGTTGGTAGGTTATTTGTGAGTAGCTAGTAGGTGAGTCTGACAGAAAGGACTGTATGTGAGGAATTCTAACAGTAGTGATATGACTATAGGGGCAGACAGCATTTTGGTGTGGGATGATATGGGTAATCTATAGCCAGTACAAAAAAAGTGTATGTTTATTTTGGCAGTTGTGATAGAAGTGGTTGACTAGCTGGCTGAGTTATGGTGAGTAAGAAACTCTTTTGATAGATATATGTTTTTAGGGTATTAAAGAATGTGCTGATGTATAGTGGAATTAGAAGTTGAAGGTATTATAGTGTGTGAATGTTTATTGGTTGATTGGTTCTAGTGGGTGGGGCTTGTATGTATAAATAGTGTAAGTGGGTGGATGGTAACTGAGTATGGGAGTAAAGTGAGCCTGAGTACAGGGAGGGCAAACAGAGCAAGGCTACATGCAAAGACAGGGCAGGAAATTACAAATATAGATAATCTACGTAGCACTACATGATAAAAATAAACACATTTGCAGGTATAGTTATTTGCTGAAGAGAGAGACTGGATACAGCAATAGACAGCTGTTACGCAAGAGAAAATTGTAAGGGTGATTAACAGAAAAGGAGAAGAATAAACTAGAGTAGTGTACTGGTGAAAGTTAAAATGTATCTAAAGAAAAGTAAATATACAGTGGTAGAGGTAGGAAGGCTGTTGTTAAGAGTTTTGAAAGCACACTGGTAAGGGAGAAGAGAGGATAGTAACATAAGGGATGAAATACATACTGTTTTTGACTAGAAACACCAAATAAAATAGTATTAAGATGAAAGAAAAAGGGTGTGCACTGTTGGCTGTGATGTCTTCCAAACAGGCATGCTGCATATACTATAGCTGGTGCACCTGTTGTATACAACTATGTCAGAGCATATTATGATCCATTAAATTAATAAACTTGTAGGAATTATTCTAAAACATACACAGCTATTAATATGCAGGTGGATATGCAACAAAGTGATTGGGCCAGTCTCACAGATTGCAGGGTAGATTAAACAAATTATGGCGCCCACGTGGAAAATTTTCAGTTAGAGGTAGAGCCAAGGTATAATGAAGTAATATTTTGCAGCGAATGGAAGGATAACAAGAAACTAGATGGGGAAGACAGAAAAATGAATAAGTAGATTAGATAATTAAGTAGGACAGGCAAAGAAGGTAAATACCAATATAGTTTAGATCAGCTAAATGAAAATAAATTGCAACAGTAAACTACAACACCCAGTTCAAGCAAGTGTCCATTGTTGCACAGATGACTCTATTGGTAGTTGAATACAGATATCATAAGAGATATTAAGGCAGAGTGGAAAAAAGCATTCTACAAGAATATTAGCATTGCTTAGAAGTTTATGCTGGTGTGAAACACTTAGTGATAGTTCTTTAACAATAAGATATTCCGTTAGTAGAGTTTAGGAAGTCAAAGTAGCTGTGCTGCATCAACAACAACATTTATGCAGCCTAACGATTCATTAAAAAGATCAGAAAAATAACTTAAAAGCTGTGATTTACGCTGTTAGTTGAAGAGCATTCCAGCATTAAAAAGACAATCAAACCTTTTAAAACAAGAACGTTTTGAATCAAGCAACATAATTAAAATTGGTACCACGCACCTTAAAAACTGAAAAAGAAATGCTAGTATATCACATGGGCATTAAAGATTAAGCAAGACAAATCGGTATTGCACAAACATTTGTAGCTATTATAGTACAAGTTGTGAAACAATGGAGAGAAGAAAGATGTGCTCACAGTAGACAGATTTAACAAACAGTTATATTAAAACAATATATGAATAGGGTGAACACTGTAAACTGAGTTACCAGTGGTTGTAACTGGAACAAAGGCAATCTGGCTTACAGTCAGAAAACAAGGTATTTTTGCACCTGATATGTAAACAGAGATATAGTCATGAAGTGCATTCACATATTTTAAACAGCACATACATTGAATAACCATAATATGGTACTGTCATATAGCAGCAACCAGTTAACCAAAAACACTTAAAAAGTTCACTTTAAATGATGTTAGGCTCAAAAACGTAGCATGTATGAGCTAAACATCATTTAGATTGAGAAAGTAATATATTAGCCATGCAGGTGGGCAGGTTCCAAGTGTAGACAGAATTAGAAGTTTGAAAAATGGTACCTGGATGACTAATGGCCAAAAAACAAAGAAGTGGGGGAGGGGAAGAGAGAGAGAGTGAGAGAGAGAGAGAGAGAGAAACAGCAGCACCAAGCAGATAGCTCACACAAGAACAGGGCAACAATTCACAATCTGTGGAGTACTAGATAAGACAAAATAGGTAGCTGCTAAGCAGGGAAAATAGCAGGAATGATTGTAAAACATACACTGTTATTAATAAGCAGGTGGATTGATCCACCAGGTGCCACAGATTGCAGGATGTAGGGTAGATTAAATAAATTACCACTCCCATGTGGAAAGTTTGCAGTAGATGCAAGGTGTGATGATGATGTAATTTCTGTAGTGATTGGCAGGAGCACAAGAAAACTGCTATCAATAAGCAGGTGGATATACAACAAATTGATTAAATAAATAACTGCTCCCATGTGGAAAGTTTACAGTTAGAAGTAGAGGCAAGTAGTGATGATGTAATCATGCTCTGTAGTGAATAGTAGGTCCAGGAGGAATGTGGGCAGCCTCCTAGTTGGAGAACAAAAACATGCAGTGCAGACTAATACCATATGGAAGTTGGGCAGCAGTAAAGTAGAAAAATATAATCACATTGGGTTATATGCATTTATTTAATTATTAAAAAAATAGAAAAAAAATGCATCTAGTGAACTGAAGTCATGCCCAGTGGCTTGAATATAAATTTGTGTAATGGTAAAATGGTACAACAAGCCTTGCTATGTTTACAATTGCAATTAGTATGTATCTGTGAAGTGCCTTGCATCAGTCATTAACACTTAGCGAGAGACATACCTTAAGGTATAAAGAGTTTCTAGTTGTTTGTTTCACACATTTGGCCAAATTAATATTTCTCACAAATTACAAGCCATGATATGTATAATACTTTGGGTGTTTTATGAATTGTGAAATGTAGACTACCTGAAAACACAGTGGGTGAGTTACACTCACTGGAGCTTCATCTAATGGAATGTGTTTACATACAGGTCAGTTGTACTAAGAGCTCACAGCTGCCTGAGCTCTATTTCATCTTTACTAGGTATTTTCTATGTACAGCCATAAAGTTAGTATATATATATATATATATATATATATATATATATATATATATATATATATGTGTGTGTGTGTGTGTGTGTGTGTGTGTGTATGGACATATGGTGGCGAAGTCCCCCACCTAGGAAGGGTACAGGTGGCTTACTCTGGTATAAAAGAATGTCATCATGATTTCACGCAAACTTTTTGTTGGAACATGTCTCAGTGAGTTTGACACCCCCATTATCTTTGCAGGTAGTGTGAACTTGAGTTTTTGTAGAGGTACTAGTTCTTACACTTGCAAAAACTGTAACTGTAATGCTTAACATCTTAGTCAGTGTCAGCCCAACAGATGTCTTGTGTTAAAGCAGAGGTACACGAGTAATACATTACATAATTAAGGTAAGGAGGTTACCTAAAGATGACCTGTAATTCTAAGGAAACTAATTTGTTGTTCACAGCACTTCACTGTTACTTAACTTATTAATATATAGGGGTTACAGAGCCAACAGCATCACTGTATAAAATAACCGAATGTGACATTTATTATCAGCTGATGGTTCATTTAAAATAATTTAATGGGACAATTAATATGACTGGAAATTTACATGAAACATACAGCATGTATTTTCTGTGTTGTACAGATTCTGCTTGATGTGCACTGTTCTGTTTTTCCCAATAAAGAGACATGTGCATCTATTTCCTATAAGATTTTTTTGGAAACAATCTCTTGGTAGGGTGGTTATGTTGTAAATATTCTTTCAGTCTGATTATTCAGAGTTTCTGTGAAGGATGGAATGTTGGGTTACATATTTAGGATTCCAGTCATGATTGCGAATGCAGAGCATACGTGCTGGTTAAAAAAGTTTTGGCTTTTTTCCTACTAGCTAGACTAGATAAAATTGCAGCTTATCATGTTTAACAAAGTAACACAATATTGTCAGTTTAAAAAAAGTAAATGAAAAATAATCTGCTTGATATATGAGGATACTGGCTAAAATGTTAAGATGTAATTCATTTAACGATATTAATGTAATAGTGCATTGGGTGGAGTTGTATAATCTGAACTTTGTACCTTAAACTTGTTAGTCGAGAACCTCTACCGTGAACCAACCTAACTTCCTGTTTCTTAGGCAAAAGTTAGGGCTACTATCGGTCAAAGTTTTGAATTTTTGCTATTTACTTTTACTTTTACTTTTGGGTTTTCTGATTTGCTGTTAGATCCCAATTTAGTGCCTTCCAGGTACAGACTTTGAAATAAAACTGCATTATACATTGTCTTATAGCCGAGGCAGAGGTTACTGCAAGTAATGTATAAGAAATATGATATATTGTCACTTCCTGTAGCCTGTCCAAATGGTTTAGCTTTTCCACACCTACAAATGTTCTAATAAGGAATCATGGTACCTTTTCAAATTATTTCAAGTGGCTTGTTCAGTGTTGCATTCAATAAGGGGTCAGATCAGTTAAGAGTGATATGATATGATATGATATGATATGATATAATGAACTTGCTGAAGTTACTAGACATGCCCTTTGGAATTCGATACACTAGAGAATTAGCATTCTTGACTTTGGTAGATGCACACTGGCCAAAGTATAACGTGTCTAATGTGTAGGCTTCTACTGTCCAAAGATTATTAATGATGGTCTGTCTTTATAATTTGACACAGATTTTGTATCATAATTTATGCCCTTTTTGCCAAGTGTCATGATGCTCCACTTACTGACACTACTATACCAGTTGTGAATTTCATGTAAACCATCTTAGATAGTTTTAGTATCTTTTAATGAAGTTAGCAGTCATCAGCACAATTGGTTATCTCAAGTATGTTCCTTCCATTCAGTGCCCTTGTAGGATTTAACGGATACATCCCTGTCAGCATAAATAGGTAACCTCTTATTTTGACTTCAGTTCTGCTGCTTACCAACTGCTTTTCAGTCTTACCAACTGAACAATACACAAATTTGTATTTGATGCTATTGCTTTGTCAATATTCTCTTATGTGGGATAATTTTGAATACTTTAACAAGTCTAAGATAAGCAGTCTGTGCTATCATAGGTTCAAGAAGAGCTGCAGTTACCTCTTCAGAGAATTCCACAAGATTCAAAAGGTAAGATGTTCCCTTAACAGAACCTTTATTATTTCATATCTAACATAAGTCAGTTCCCTGTGTATTTTGAATAAGCAACTATATGGCTGTCTTCATTATTTTAAATAAAATGGTAGACAAGGTGATGGGTCTGAAATGTTTGGGTCTGATGTGATGTTGCTCTCTGCCTTTTGTGAACCTGTGCCACTGCAACTTGTTGCCATAGGCCAGCGATGCATCCATAAGCTAACATTTTATTGATCATTATTGATATTGACATAATGGCTTTACTCATGCTTATTTTGTGTGGGGAAACTTTTTTTTATCTTGTTTGTAGTTATATAAAGAATGTCTCTTCTTGTTTGCATAGCATAGGTAAGTGCTAGGCTACCTGCCCTCATGGAACATTTTAATTTCCTTTAGTGAGAATCATATCCTGTATCTTTTGTCTGTGAGATAAATACCTTAAAGGACAACAGTGAGATTCTGTTAGTAAATTCTCAACTTCTCTGTCCTTTTTCACCATATTTACAGTCCCTGCTATGAATAAACAACAATACAGCATTTATAATATTTTAAATGGACTGTCTCTCTCCACTAGGACAGTGCTTTACTATACTATGATGGTTTCACTTTCAAAATCTTTTATCCCACCTGAAAAAGTTTGCTGCAGTCTCCAATTCATTGGTGTCACCAAGGCCAATGAATACATGTAGTTTTTTGGCCAATTCTCTCCCCAGACTGACTAGGGTTGCCACCTTTCGTTGTGGCTAAAACTGGAGTAAGGCCACACCCCTCGCATCACCAGTATCCATGCCCACACCCCACCCATTTTGTGATGTCACTGTGACACCATTGAGTGGGGGAACACCCTCTTTTTTCATTCCTAATACCTGCTTTCAGCTGATTTACTATGCTTTTCTGTAAAAAAGCATAGCAAATCATCCAATTTACAAACTTTGATAGTCTGTTTCCTTTTTTGAAACAGAATACTGGAGTTTGCACAGTGTTTTCTGGACTGCTGAAGAATCAGTTTGATTTCCAGATAGTCTGGGAAAAAAATGGAGGGGTGGCAACCCTAAAACTGATATCACCATGACCGTCCTAATAACCCACCCATACTGTGATATCACAGCTCTCTGGTCCTTACCCTACCCATACAGAAATTAAAGGCTAGAACAAGGAAACAGTACATGTGTCAGGTCTCCTGCTTTGAGCTGTCAATCACAGGAGGTAACAGCTCAAATTACCCTTAGCACTTTGACAGCTAGGGAAGTTAGGTGTGAATGGGGATGGGGGATGAGTCGAAGTAGCTCAATTCAGGCTTTACAAAAGACTGCAGTTTAGCCATTCTAAAAAGAAGCATCAGTAAAAAGCACCTGGAAAGTCTGTTCTGTGGCATTTGCACTGTTTGTGTTTTAAGTAGTCATTGAATGGCATGAAATGTTATTTAAAACTAACTGACTGAAAGACATCAGTGTACGCATGTAAAATCAATGCAGTGATAGGAGCTTTAAGAAGAAAGAGGCCTGTGTGATGTAATTTTTTACATACAAGCACTGTATTTTGGGATACATAGAAGCAGACTAAACAATCATGATCACTTCAAGATGCTAGACCCCATGTGATCAATCAGAAATTATGTATAAAAATATTTAAAGACTTGTAAATAGTCCCAGAGTGGTGTTAAAGTGTAGAAAACACAAAACCATGATGAAATAAACATTTTTTTGAGTCTGTGGGTGAGGTTCTCCTTTAATGATTATACCAAATCCCCCAAACTAAGTTGTAGTTCATTGCTTATTTTATAGTTTCCATTATTTTTCTGCAAGCATGTATCTCATGTTCTGAGAATAAATAATCACTTCATTGTTTATAGATAAAATGTTAGATTGACAATTTTCACTTTCATTTTTTTTATATAATGAATCAGTCCCTTGTTATTACTTTTAGTGCTTGATGATAAGCTGAATTCATAGCTAAATCTAGTAAATTTGATGACAAATATATGTAATTTATCTAGTTTTTTGGGGTTGTTTTTATGGTCAGAGTATTTTTTGAAAGATAGGCTGTGCCTCTTTTTTCTGTTGTATATGTTATTCATTTTAATTTATATATACCCATGTGCCAGTATCTAGAGCAGACTGGAGACTCCACTGAGAGTATTCCAACCTGTTTTCATGAGTATATGTATTTATTGGATCACAGTTTGTATTAGTAAAGACTAAGAGGGATGACTCTTGTTTATGAATAAATTTGGTTTCAATATAAGGCCGAAGGAGATTGTGTCATGGTTAGTGTCAAATATAGATGGCATATCCTTGGCTTTGGTGGGGGGGGGGCAGAAAGATCCTTCCCTGGCTAGATTTCACATTGTTAATCCCGAGGTGCTTTGACTAGCACAGTCAAGTAATATTTTACTATTCAATGCAGAGTTGTTTACCCTGTTTGGGTAGTTAAAATCTCCCATAAGGATTATATTTCCATTGAGTTTACATCCTATAGTATAGAGGAACACACGATCAGTTTGGAACACAGATGATGTACAGTGGGCTCTTATATTATACATTTTTTATTTATTATTATCAGAGTAATTTCTAGTCTTAAGTTCCTGGGCTTCTGTTTTTTTCTTTTTCAAAGACAGCAACACAGTCACCTTTCCCATCAAATCTCCTTCACAATGAAAGACACTATACCCAGGAATTCAAATACATAAAATACACTTTGAAGCACAGCACAGACCTGGCATTCAGTAACATTATACTGCTGGTTTGCTAGTTCTTTGGAATACGACACTAAAAAGGTCCTCACATAGGTTCATAGGTTCATAGGTAGGTACTAGGCTATCGACCATCCTTCCTCAGTTAACAAATAAAAAATAAAATAAATAAAAGTCTTTAACTATGGGGCAGTCATCACTGGCAATATATATATTTTTATAGGGGTTGACTATATATCATGTGTACATAGAAAATGTATGCTTTGCTAGGCTCTGTAGTTCATATATTCATGAAATAAATAGCCTTTTGGGAACTATCCCTGTTGGAAAGGGAGTCAGAGGTCACACATGTGCCATATGTGGACACCATGTACACTGGCAGTGCACTGAACAAATGTGTTAGTTATGATGCCATCTGTACTGCAGACCACCTAGCAGTTCAGGAAATGGTAAATCTAGTTGTTGAATGACAGATCTTGGCTGTGACCATCTAGTTCCTTAATTGCCACATGTGTTCAAGATCTGCCAGGACTCAAGGGAGGAGGCAATGCTATAAAAGTAACTTATGGTAGAGGCACTTGTGTAGTGGGAAACTGGATATATTCCTGTATATATTGAATAAGCATAGCAATGTACATGTCCAGTATCCTTGAGGTGGATAACTGGGAAATCCCTAGTGCATCCTCTGTTGAGTGTTGACCAGAATAGCTAAGGTAGCACATTCTTTTCTGCCAAGGGTATAAGTGACACACAACAACCTGTTCTTGTCATATGGAGTCTTCAGCACATGTTGTAGATTCTGCAGATGAGATCACAGCAGCTCCACTATGAGAAGCTGACTCCAAACTAATAAAGAACAAATTCATTGTTCCAAAAGCACAGAGAAAGCATGGTCTCAACCTACCCACTAAAGCAAATAAACATTGTTTCCACATCCCCTAACTTAAATATACTAACTCCATATTGTCACAATGTGGAGAAGAGCCTTACAAGAGAGAGAGAAAGCTTAACCACTCACTTGTTAACCAAATGTCACATAAATGGCCATGGTCATCTCAGTTCCGCATTACAACTGACTGTTCAGTCAATTAAAGAAATATGGCAAGGGGGTCACCACTGCAGACAGTAATACTCATGTCTACACATACATCTGTGAATACTTTGCATTATATAATGTTGGTTTAAGGGAACCAGACCAGTTGCAATGCTATAATTTCTGCTGTGGACTAATGTGTATTATTTAATGTCTGTTCATGTATGTTACTGAATATATGTTTAATAATGTTTGTAATATGTTGGAGCTTTTCTATCTGGGCCTCTACGGAAATGGGGTTTTAGAATAAACTCTATCAGACAAATCTAGTAAACAAAAGCAAATAAAACAAAAAAATAATTAAATCAACATTAATACATTCCCACTTCAATTAGTATGATAATGAAAGGATGATATAATGGTATAATTAAACGATCAACTGAATTAATTATTTACATGGCTCAAACTTTTTATTGCTGTACTAAATAAGGTAAATACACCAAATAACCTGCAGAGGAATGCTGCATTTACAGAAATAAATACACACTAGACTATGGAAAAACAGGTGTGTCAGGTACAAATTAAGTTCTGTTTTAACTTGTCAGATTAACCAATAAAAATACGAAAAATGGAAATAGCGCACCAGAAAAACCGCACTTTATTAAATCTCCAGTAAAAGCCACAGGTAATCCCTCTCAGAAAATCCAAGTTACTAAAACTATTTTTTCTGCATGTGTTGTCAGTTTATACATCCTCAATTCATCAGAACAATGTGAATCCAGCTGTTCTTGAATAGCTATGCCTGTCTTTGATCACTCGTTTGCATATGTTATCTTTCTCCTTTCTTAAGACTCTGCATACTCAAAAAAGCTAAATGTACAATTATTTTCTGTAAAGGCCTAGGTGCCCCTTTGCTGTTTTAGTAACTTGGATTTTCTGAGAGGGATTCACAAGATTCAGATTTCTGCAGTATAAGTATAACATTTCCCTTACCTAATAAAGAAATTAGTAGGATTCTCTCAGGTCCTATGCCGCAATAACAACTATGGATTAAAATCTCAGTACCTGTGGAGAATCCAGTTAACAGTTATGTATTGTGCAATTAAGTTTTTACGGCTGGCCTGGACTGCAGTTATATACATGCTTCTAAAATTCCCAGGCAACATCTGCTACAAGCTACAATAATACAGAGTCATTTATCATCTATTTCTATTTTTACCAGCCCTTGCAGCTATAGGTAATCTGACAAGTTAAAACAGAACTTAATTTGTACCTGACACACCTGTTTTTCCATAGTCTAGTGTGTATTTATTTCTGTAAATGCAGCATTCCTCTGCAGGTTATTTGGTGTATTTACCTTATTTAGTACAGCAATAAAATGTTTGAGCCATGTAAATAATTAATTCAGTTGATCGTTTAATTATACCATTATATCATCCTTTCATTATCATACTAATTGAAGTGGGAATGTATTAATGTTGATTTAATTATTTTTTTGTTTTATTTTCTTTTGTTTACTAGATTTGTCTGATAGAGTTTATTCTAAAACCCCATTTCCGTAGAGGCCCAGATAGAAAAGCTCCAACATATTACAAACATTATTAAACATATATTCAGTAACATACATGAACAGACATTAAATAATACACATTAGCAATTACACCTACATTTGCTAATTAGATTGCATTCATATGAAAGCATAGGCTGCTATCACGTATAAAAGATAATTATGCATTAGTAGATGTTGAACATTTGAGGCATTTGATTTATTTACTTCCTGTATATTTCATTTTTGCTTTTGGCTGTGTTCTTTCTTTCCTCTTAGTACATATTTTTGCCATAAAAATAC
Source organism: Protopterus annectens (assembly GCF_019279795.1). Taxonomy (NCBI): domain Eukaryota; kingdom Metazoa; phylum Chordata; order Ceratodontiformes; family Protopteridae; genus Protopterus; species Protopterus annectens. Next base: position 288,139,293 of record NC_056740.1, read on the forward strand.
AGCATAATACTTCTGGATTAGTAAAGTCTCTGGTACAAATAGGTATGATGCTTGTTTAATGCAGTTTATATGCTTCCCCTGTTGATAATGTGTCTTTTGTAGCTAGACTGTACTTTCATAAATATCTCTTCAGCAAAAAACAAATACATACCACCTAATAAAGAGTGGGTACCATGTTAAAAAAATGGCTTCCTATGTACCAGTGTAGACACTGCAGGATGGGGGGGGGGCAGTCTTACATAATGTAACTGAATTGTAATATGCATTTGTGTTTAGCATCAAGAAATTTAATCCTTACCAACAAAGTCATATTCCTTATTCTCTGATTTATTTATTTATTTATCTATCTATCTTTGTTTACCTGGGAAAGTCTGATTTGGAGAAAAATCCTTTTTCAGTGGAGGCCCAGGGAGAAGCTCCAAACAGTTACACTAAAGTATTAGAAGTCAAACTGAACATTTTTATACAGATTAAGATTTTCTATACGTAATATTTGTGAATATAAAATCCAAAGACAAAAAATCATATATACAGAGTATAGGCATACGTTATCAGTTTTACAGTAGAGTCAGATGCACCCAAGTTTTACAATAGATTCTGATTAACACAGGTATATGAACAAGAACATGGAAAGGTATAGTTTAAGACATTTTTTTCTGGCTGAATTTATTATGAATGGCTGGAGGAGGTAGATGAAGAAATAACTGAGTTCTGTTTGTTAGTAGATCAACATTATTAGAGTAGTATCTTTAAGTAGAAAAAGTAGTATTTATAGAGAAGTTATGAGTAGAGATAGTATTTACAGAGAAGTGATGAGTAGGGATAGTATTTACAGAGAAGTGATGAGTAGGGATAGTATTTACAGAGAAGTGATGAGTAGGGAAAGTATTTACAGAGAAGTGATGAGTAGGGATAGTATTTACAGAGAAGTGATGAGTAGGGATAGTATTTACAGAGAAGTGATAATTAGGGATAGTTTTTACAAGGAAGTGATGAGTAGGGATAGTATTTACAGAGAAGTGATGAGTAGGGATAGTATTTATAGAGAAATGATGAGTAGGGATAGTATTTACAGAGAAGTGATAAGTAGGGATAGTATTTACAGAGACGTGAAGAGTAGGGATAGTATTTACAGAGAAGTGATGAGTAGGGAAAGTATTTACAGAGAAGTGATGAGTAGGGATAGTATTTACAGAGAAGTGATGAGTAGGGATAGTATTTACAGAGAAGTGATAAGTAGGGATAGTATTTACAGGGAAGTGATAAGTAGGGATAGTATTTACAGAGAAGTGATGAGTAGGGATAGTATTTACAGAGAAGTGATAATTAGGGATAGTATTTACAGGGAAGTGATGAGTAGGGATAGTATTTACAGAGAAGTGATGATTAGGGAAAGTATTTACAGAGAAGTGATGAGTAGGGATAGTATTTACAGAGAAGTGATGAGTAGGGATAGTATTTACAGAGAAGTGATGAGTAGGGATAGTATTTACAGAGAAGTGATGAGTAGGGATAGTATTTACAGAGAAGTGATGATTAGGGATAGTATTTACAGAGAAGTGATGAATAGGGATAGTATTTACAGGGAAGTGATAAGTAGGGATAGTATTTACAGAGAAGTGATGAGTAGGGATAGTATTTACAGAGAAGTGATGAGTAGGGAAAGTATTTACAGAGAAGTGATGAGTAGGGATAGTATTTACAGAGAAGTGATGATTAGGGATAGTATTTACAGAGAAGTGATGAATAGGGATAGTATTTACAGAGAAGTGACGAGTAGGGATAGTATTTACAGAGAAGTGATAATTAGGGATAGTATTTACAGGGAAGTGATGAGTAGGGATAGTATTTACAGAGAAGTGATGAGTAGGGATAGTATTTACAGAGAAGTGATGAGTAGGGAAAGTATTTACAGAGAAGTGATGAGTAGGGATAGTATTTACAGAGAAGTGATGAGTAGGAATAGTATTTACAGAAGTGATGAGTAGGGAAAGTATTTACAGAGAAGTGATGAGTAGGGATAGTATTTACAGAGAAGTGATGAGTAGGGAAAGTATTTACAGAGAAGTGATGAGTAGGGATAGTATTTACAGAGAAGTGATGAGTAGGGATAGTATTTACAGAGAAGTGATGAGTAGGGATAGTATTTACAGAGAAGTGATAATTAGGGATAGTATTTACAGAGAAGTGATAATTAGGGATAGTATTTACAGGGAAATGATGAGTAGGGATAGTATTTACAGAGAAGTGATGAGTAGGGATAGTATTTACAGAGAAGTGATGAGTAGGGAAAGTATTTACAGAGAAGTGATGAGTAGGGATAGTATTTACAGAGAAGTGATGAGTAGGGAAAGTATTTACAGAGAAGTGATGAGTAGGGAAAGTATTTACAGAGAAGTGATGATTAGTGATAATATTTACAGAGAAGTGATGAGTAGGGAAAGTATTTACAGTGAAGTGATGAGTAGGGATAGTGTTTACAGAGAAGTGATGAGTAGGGAAAGTATTTACAGAGAAGTGATGAGTAGGGATAGTATTTACAGAGAAGTGATGATTAGGGATAGTATTTACAGAGAAGTGATGAGTAGGGAAAGTATTTACAGAGAAGTGATGAGTAGGGATAGTATTTACAGAGAAGTGATGCGTAGGGATAGTATTTACAGAGAAGTGATGAGTAGGGATAGTATTTACAGAGAAGTGATAATTAGGGATAGTATTTACAGGGAAGTGATAAGTTGGGATAGTATTTACAGAGAAGTGATGAGTAGGGATAGTATTTACTGAGAAGTGATAATTAGGGATAGTATTTACAGGGAAATGATGAGTAGGGATAGTATTTACAGAGAAGTGATGAGTAGGGATAGTATTTACAGAGAAGTGATGAGTAGGGAAAGGGTTCAGGCACCTAGGCGGTGCGACAACCCACTGTGAGACGACTGGATGTGGACAGATGGCAGTATGGAAGTTTAGCTGCAGTGACAAATGCCTGCAGACAATTCCCTCGAAAGAAAGAACCCCTGCACCTAACCACAGGTGTGAGGCAAAACCCGTATGTGATCTACACTACACCCCTAGAAAACACTGTGTGCAACTAACACTGTAACATGTGCCTAGAATAGGATGCCAAGTGGGCATCAAAGTGGTACACTGAAACCTGTGTGCTGTGGGCAAAGCCTTTATTAATGCAAAATGTAAAGTAATGTGGGAAGTGCTTGGTGCATACTAAACCATGATATAATCATAACTTATAGAAATGTGCCACAGCACGGAGGAAATCCTGCGTCACTATAGTCACACTTATGTTGCAAGATGTGTTTTAGGCAGCTCCTTACAACAACTCAGGTACCAACTCCTTTTCCCAATGGTTCTTGGAATTTATAAATTCCAATGCCCTGGATCAACTAATCCATTGTCCCACCAGGGGCTCCAATATCCCAGACCTGGTCATTACCAACATGGGAGACAGATGCTCCACACCAGTGGTCACCCTCTTATTGGTCACGTCTGACTATAAGCAAATCATCCTTGACATCCACATCCAACAGGAGCAGAACTTAACAGATACCCGTCGAGAATCTCTGTTGCGGGGGATGCCTGTGACACCACAAAGGAAGGCAATTGTTGTAAGGGAGCGTCGTCTAAAACACATCTTGCAACATAAGTGTGACTATAGTGATGTGCAGGATTTCCTCCGTGCTGTGGCACATTTCTATAAGTTATGATTATATCATGGTTTAGTATGCACCAAGCACTTCCCACATTACTTTACATTTTGCATTAATAAAGGCTTTGCCCACAGCACACATGTTTCAGTGTACCACTTTGATGCCCACTTGGCATCCTATTCTAGGCACATGTTACAGTGTTAGTTGCACACGGTGTTTTCTAGGGGGTGTAGTGTGTAGATCACATACGGGGTTTTTGTCTCACACCTGTGGTTAGGGTGCAGGGGGTTCTTTTCTTTTCACAGGGAATTGTCTGCAGGCATTTGTCACTGCAGCTAAACTTCCATACTGCCATCTGTCCACCTCCAGTTGTCTCACAGTGGGTTGTCACACCGCCTAGGTGCCTGAACCCCAGATAGGACTATCTTAGCAATCTCTGTTTGCATATGCTTTATTAAAATAATTTACATCGTCAGGAAGTCAAACTGGATTTAAAGAATAAGTTTAATTCTACCAAACATGGAAAGAAAATGACGCATGACCAGTGACAGCATCCTGTATTGCAGTCTATGCAGCTTAAGAGTAAGAAGAATCGAACGAGAGACACAGACATGTTTGCATATTAAAACAGTGCAACAAGGTCACGTCGGCATAGTTTGGGAAGGAAGATAATAACACCTTACTTTCTAAAATGTTTATATCCCAGTGGGAAAACACAGAATGCAAAGCAGAGTATAAATGCAATACTTGCAATACAAGCCTTAACAAGAGAGCTTACACAGTTGCTGTTATAATATGATTTACATATTAATTATAGCAAACTTCCCTTCTAATTTAAGCAATTTTAGCGCAAAGAAAAACTTGTGTCACTTGCCATTTGTTGTTAATGTTTGTAAAGAGTATACTCACCTGTTATGACACATTAAGGTATGTCTTGCTGTTACATAACACAAATATAACAAAATGTTGAACAAGTTGTTTTGCACAAATGAAAAAGATAGTGAGTATTCTAATGCCACCAGTTTCAAGACCATCTAGTATATCCCACTCAGACTAACACTTGTGAACCACTGTCCGTTAAGTGTTAACTTCCATACTTGGTATTTGACCTTTGGGAATACCACACGAAAGAAAAAAATATGAAACAGTAACTAATGTACCACTATGGCATCCTTGAGGAGCCAAAGATCATAAATCATTTCACATCATATGCCTACACATACACACACACACACACACACACACACACACACACACACACACACACACACACACACACACACATACACACACGCACGCACACGCACACTCACAAACACACACGCAAACAAACACATACGCATCCACAAAAAGACACATACAGTCACTTACATACCCACAAGAACAGTTATACACACACAGACATGCGTGCATGCACAATAATATGCATACACACACACACACGCACACACACACACACACAAACACACTTAAACACACACATGTGCACGTGTGTTAACATATTCAGCCTTTGTATCAAAGAAGTATATATTTGTGTACTAGATAAGAATGTCCTCATGTAATTCCAGGTGATTTTCTCTTCCAAAATAATTTGTAAATCAGTTGGTAAGCTGATTGATGCCTTCTTCCAACCACAGTGGAACTTTAACCATATTCAGCATAGATAAAGCTACATCTAAGGTGGATGAAATGCTGTCTGCTGCTTCTCTCAATGAACAAACCAGAGCTGCTGCATTATCTTGCATGGACTTATGGGAAGAACAAGACAGCAGCAACCACTTTATACAGGATGATTAAATAGTGCCATGTCTAGCAGCATGACTGATTCATTACTTACATTTTCATAGTTATTGGTGATCTCTCTTGACTCTGTTAATGAGCAGTAGCAAGCGTGCCATGCAGAATGATTATAATAATACACGTTTGCAATTTGCAGCTCTTGCTATCTAAGTAAATCAGACTTTTTTGTACATATGTATAAACCCTACACCTGTTACCGAAGCAATGAATTAGTTATGCGTATGAAAGAGATTAAGCCAGGACAAAAAAAATGGTTGTCTTTCAATCTAGTGCTTACATTTGCTTCTTAAACTTTTCTGCATCAACTGCTATGAACATATAACATATACATGAAAATGTATAAATAAATAAATATCATATCTACAGATTATGTGAGGTAGATTTCTTTTGCATTTTATATGATTGGTAATAGTGGGGAGATCATATGAGACAATTTTCAGTGAAATTTGTAACCATAACTGCTAAAAAGGTTATGCTTTGAATGAAGCAAACAACAAGCATATTAATATAGGTTTTGTGGGGTAAGAATTAAATGGGTAGGGCTACTACTGGTTAAAAAGTAAAAAAAAAAAAAAAACCCAAAACAAACAACACTGTGAACACAATTATTTTCAAAATGTATCAAAATACATTACATCAAATGAATTGTAAATGGCATTTTAACACCTCAGTAGTTTTGCATCTGAAATATGCTAAATTTCTGACTTTTGATATTTATAACTGCTGATAGAGTATACATCCTTGTGGAGATATTTTAACAAACCTTCTAAAATATGGGTATGTTCATATCCAGCAATATGATATGCCTGGTACCTGATTTAAAGTGACTGATTAATGAATGCTACAATTTACACCTAATTTCTATCTTCACTTCATGGCTATACATCTGAGAAGATGGCACACTTTTACTGATTGTGCAGTTTCTATTTTCTGTCTATCCATTTTGTAGTTGTATCCCCAAAAAATGATACCAAGCTGCCTCTGTGAGAATCTGTATTTTACATTATTGCCAAAAATTAGTCAGACCATGCCTAGAAGAACATCTGGAAATCATAAATTTATCATGGAGTAAGAAAGCCACAAAATACAAACAGAAGCAGAAATTCAACTTCTAAATTCAATAACGCATAACAATACAGCTAATTAGGCAAATTCTAAGTCCCTACCTTTTAGGGACATTGCTAATTTTGGCTCAAAATTTTGCTTTGCCCCTCCTGAAAGTGATAATTTTTTGAGAAAGGGTATTGAATTATAATCAACAGATCTTAGCGGTCATCAGTCGCAGAAATCTTTTACACTAGAAAATGCATGTTAACTAAGTCACTAGTAAAGACATACCTGTCAACCTCTTATAGCAGGAAATCTGAACAAAACCACAAATAATGGGGGGACAAAGAGCCATAATAAGGACACTTTTAAAACATTGCTCTTACAAACTTAATTGACAGAATAACACGTTTTGCATTAGCCTGAATTTTCTTTATTTCTGACTTCAGTCCTCAATGATTTGCCAGTGATTTGCCAGAGTACCACAATTTTATGAGAAATAGACTAAAAATATGAGGTGAAAATCTGGACAGCTGAGAGGTATGAGTACAGATATTATAAAAAGTGCCCCAGTTCTAGACTTTGTCCCTCATTATTTTTGGCTTTGTCTGATTCTGGCAGTAAAAAGTTGAAAGCTATGTTCACGTTATGTACTTATTATGCATATTAACTGACAGAATTGGTAATCACAAGTACACCTGTTTCACCTTTTGCAAAACTGAGTTCACGGTTTTAATAATTCTACATGCTTCTGTATCAGTAAAAACTTGCCTCACTCTGCATAATAAAGTACAGTAGGCATGTCTCATGCAGCTTTTATGAATATCTCTGTATTACACAAGAAAGAAAAATCATAAAAAAGCACAGAATATTATGGCACTTAAATTCATCTTTAAAAAATCAGAAAACACTGCTATAGCCATATAATAATTTTGCAAATTCTAAGGCTGTTGTGTGTCATAGGATCATAGAAAATTACTAGGCTATTGGCCCTGAGGCTCTTACAAGCCTAGCCAAGAATTTAGCCTATGTTCCAACAAGTCAACACCCTATGCCACTATCCAGCAGGGACACAGGTGGAATCCCAGGGCATATTTTCTGTTCCCCATCCAGTTATCTAGGTTGCACTTAAAAAGCTGCTTTATGTGGAGAGGGAGTCTATTCCACAAAAGGCGGAGTCTCTGGGAAACAAATCTGTCCTGCCAACAAGTCCTACTGATGTCACAGACCAGGTTGAGGTCATGCATGGGGGTTACTCGAGTGGACCTTGACTTGCGGATATGCACCAGTCCCATCAGGGCAGGGTCTGAGATTGCTTTGTATGCCAGACAGGGGTCACCTCTGAGGAGTCTGTAGGAGACTGAGTAGAGGGACAGGGCTTTTAGCCTATCTGTGTAGGGTAGATATTTGAGGCTCTGGATTCTCGAGGTGAGGAGCCTCTGTGGTCTCCCCAGCTGCTGCATGTGCCTTGTGAGATACATGCCGAAAGGGGCATTGTACTCGGTAATGGGTCTTATAAGGGAAGAATGCAGAGATGTTATGACCACCTTGTTCCTGGATGAAATACCCTTACTAATGAGGTCGGCCATGTAGAAAGCTTTCCATACAATGGAGGCAACATGGTGGTCAAAAGTCAGTTTGCTATCAACCTGGGTGCCCAAGTCCTTCATGACTGATTGTATGCTTAGTACCTTACTATTAATGTGATAATTTGTGGGGACGTCACTCTCCCCAAAAGAGATGATGATGCATTTTTTGGAATTTGGTTTGAGGCCATGTTTTTGGCACCAGTCATTTGTTTGGGTGAGACCCTCTTGGAGGATGTCCACATCACTAGGGAAATTGACGACAGCACCCAGCTTGCAGTCATCTGCATTCTTGGTCAGCCATAGTCCACTAGATTTGGCCTGCACCTCTGAAAAGCATATCCCAAACAGCAGAGGTACCCAAGACCAATCCCTGGGGTACACCGCTTGTTATGGGTCTACTACTTGAGGTGGCTTTCCCTATTTTGACTAGGTAAGTTCTATCAGTGAGCCAGTTTGCTACCCATCTGGTAACATATGGACTGATGCCTAGTTGAGAGAGTTTATCTATTATACCTGAGTGGGGAATAGTATCGAAGGCTTTGGCCAGGTCAAGGCAGCTGGTGTGCTGTGTCTTCCCTTCATCTACGGTCTTGGTGACTGTCTCAAAGAAGTCGACCAGATTTACCAGGCATGACATCCCCTTGACAAAACCAAACTGTGTGGAGTCAAGTGTCTGAAGGTTGCTAATTTCCTTGTTAATGAGGTCCATGAGAATCTGTTCCATGGCCTTGCAGATCAGGCTAATTAGGCTGATGGGTCTGATGGGTCTGTAACTTCCTGGATTGGTGGATGCTCCATCTTTGTGCAAAGGGATGATGGTAGCTGTTCTTCACTTGGCTGGGACGAAGCCGGTACTCAGGCTTTCATTGAATAGGGTGCCTAATGGTGCTGCAAGCTCCTGCCTGAGTTCATGTAGGATGCAGCCTGGGATGTTATCAGGTCCCATGGAGGCTGTATTTTTTGCCTTTGAGAGGGCAGTGATGACTTGCTCCCTAGAAATAAAGGGAGGGGGCAGGTACTAGGGATGTCCTGTTTTACTGATGGGGGGACAGAGGAATGAAGATTTCACTGAACCTATCTGCCAGCAGGTTGGCTATATCTACAGCATTTGAATATGTGGTGTCCCTGAACACCAGTTCTGAGCAGATCTGGGTTATTCCCTTGACATATGTGAAGAAAGCCTTATGATTGTCTTTAGTAGATGTGGCCAGTTTGGACTCAAAGTTTGCTTTGGTGGATTTCACTAGTGCTCTTATTTGCTTGTTCAGGCTAAGGAGAGATTGCTTCCAATTAGACACTTGCTCCTTATTGATCCTGGACAACAATTTTTTTTTCCTTTTATTACAGATTTTATTTATTGTAGATGTCCACCAGACAGGTTTATTCTTTCTTGAGGAGGAGGATTTCATCCTGTCTGGTATTCCTGATTCCATGCAGCTATAGAAATGCTCATATAGTACTTTGGTGGGGGCTGTGAAGCTGTTTATACCTTCCCTCAGGAGGTTGTAATCAGCTTTGGAAAATTTTTTGTTTGATCCTAGCTGGGGGGAGATGGTAACTTCAAAAGTGACTGCTTTGTGGTCGGATCTTACCAGTTATGATGACACTGTAGGGAAGCTGCAGTGTTTACTCATGTTGGTTAATACCAAGTACAAGATATTTTCACCTCTTCTGAGGGTGTCAACCAACTAGTCCAAGGCATTTGCATTGACGAAATCAAGGAATCTCTGGGCATTTATGTTTTGGCATGAGTATTTCTTCCAATCTATAGTTGGATAGTTAGTTACCCAGTAATTAGGGTAAAGGTTTGAATCTCAGTAGATTTGAAGAGGTCGAAATAGGTGGAGTGGGCATCTTGAGTCAGAGATGGAGGCCTATAGATAGCTATGATTTGAATGGGGACCTTCTCAATTGTTAACTGCACCTGGAGTGTTTCCTGTGCATCACACTGTTTGACCAGCCTAGAGGTGTGTATGTATTTTATATATATATTGCAACTCCACCTCCTTTTGTTTTGCTGCCCACAGTTTAGAGTCTGAATGTATGATAAGATGAGTAACCTGGTATAGCTGGGGTGCTCTCTGCAGCTCTGAACCAGGCTTCTGTGACTGCAGAAATGTCAGCTTCTTCTAGGGTTAAGAATGCTTGCAATGAGTGCAGTTTCTTGCTTAGACTCATAAGTCTATCCCATCATTTGGCTGTAGATACTTGTTATTGTGTATGCATATGAGTGTAACTGGTGTGGGTGTGTGCGTGCGCATGTGCTCATGTATGTGTTTGTGTGTGTGTGTGTATGTGTGTATGTGTGTGCACACGTGTGCTTGTCTGTGTTTCTGCTGGTGTGTGCATGTATTTCTGTGTCTGCATATGTTTTTGTGTTTGTGTCTATCTGCCTGCCTGTTTGTATTTCTGTTGAGGTGTATATGTGTGCGCGCATGTGTGTGTGTGTGTGTGTGTGTGTGTGTGTGTGTGTGTGTGTGTGTGTGTGTGTGTGTGTGTGTGGTGTGTGTGTGTGTGTGTGTGTGTGTGTGTGTGTGTGTGTGTGGGTGTGTGTGTGTGGGTGTGTGTGTGTGTCTATGTGTGTTTGTCTGTGTGTATCTGTGTATCTAAGTGTGCATGTGTAGCTGCAGATGCCTGTCCATAGTTTCCTGAGAGTGACAACTTAATGAAGTTTTGTGTGTGTGTGTGTGTGTGTGTGTGTGTGTGTGTGTGTGTGTGTGTGTGTGTGTGTGTATTTATATTTATGTGGATGTGTGTATATGTATATGTATATGTATATAAATCATTATTTTGTGATGTGGATAGCTAACTGGTTGTCTGACAGAACGCATGTGGTTGCAGTCACAGGTGCCATTTCTGAAAGCAAAAATGTTACCTGTGGTGTATCATTCAACTCAGTATTGGACCACTATAATTTGTATTTATTTATCAGACCTTCAGGCCAACATTCCTGGTCTAGGGTTAAATATATCTGTAGATAAAAGTAAACTGTGTGTTGTTATTTGATCTTCTCCTGACTTACAATTAATCCTACATAAGTTAAACCATGTTAACAATTACTGCAAGGACAATGGTCTCATACAAAATGTAAAAATAATGTAGTATAGTTTGGTAAACCAAACAGTTTCATATAGATATATGTGACACACCCCTCTGATCAGATACGGTTGCAAGAGATCTAGGTATTCTAGATGGTAATTCTTATTGCTTGACCTTCATGTCTCCATAGCAGTTCAGAAAGCCTGCTGTTTGGCTCATCTAATTGACAAGGGCATCTCCTCTAGATCCAAAGAAATGTTAAATATCTATACAAATATCTCATCAGAACCATTATTGAATCTAATGTACCTTTTAGCATGCATTTTTCTAAAGATATTACTCAACATGAGAGACCTCAGAGACTCAAAACTAAAAAGATCAGTGGTGTCAAAAATCTTGGGTATCAAGACAGACTGGCAGACTTCCCTTTGTACTGAGTTTGTTGCAAACTCCTCCATAGAAATCTGTATTTAGCTTTTTGAGCCATGAAAAATCCAACCTTCTTTGACATCCTTTGCAGAACAAGTGGTAACTGTAACAAGTAAGTGGTAAGTGGTTCCAGAACTACCTGACTGCCCGCCATCAATCCGTTGTTTGGCATAATGATATATCCCTCCAACTCCCTGTCTCAATAGGTGTTCCACTGAATACTTGAAAGGTCCCAAAGAACACAGGTATGGACAAAAAGAAAGTTTATGAAGCGCTTTTCGTCAAATGCAGTGATTCCTCGGACAACAAAAACAATTCCACTCAAGTTTAGAAAAACATTTAAATACATTCAAAAGGTCATATGACCAAGTAATAATAAAATCATTGCACCCTACATTCTGTTAACCTCGTTTATACAATTTCTTATAATTAAAAAGCATTTACTATGGGAACTTAAATAAAGCTACTCCATTCTTGATAATATATAAACATAAATAAATATACATATATAAATCTAATGCAACTAATTATCTCTACATTCCTTGTGTTATACTTGGTAACATTTACCTGTTGGTTAACTATAAAGACCGGACACAATATGTTCTTTATAATGAAAGTATCAATGTTAAAAAAGGGGATAAAAATAAATACCAAGGGACTTATTTCTTATCTATACAAGTTCTTAAGTTTCAGGTAAGACTGAATAGAACATTTTTCATTTCGCCCAGGAAAGTGGTGGGCATCTAACCTAAGTTGCCACAATAACTCCATTTGTTCAAGTAAAAGGGAACTAGGACCCTGTTTAGGTCCCTGCATAACCTGGTCGAGGGCTCTAAACCTAAATTTATGAGTAGGTTCTTCTTCTATGTGTTTTGCTAATGCATTACCTGTCTTATTTCTCCTAATACTGTAAAGATGTTCGTATATCCTCTCTCTGTTTTCTATCAGTTTTTCCTATATAGAATGCTGGGCAGAAGTCACATTAGGCTAAATATACCACCATTTTTGTGTTACATGTAAATCTCTTTTTAATATGATAAGTATTGTTCCTTATATTCAATTTTTGCCCTATTACAATAAACCCACAATAGTTACATGACTCACATTTTAACATCCCAGCAATTCTAGTAAAACTGGTGTCCTGTATTTCTAACAAGTTCTTTAAATTTCATTCCCTTCTACATACAAATCTTGGCTTCACTTCTATCTTGTTAGCTATATGTTTGTCATTAGTCAACAAGTTCCAATTCTTCAAAATTACTTTCTTAAGGTCAGGTGTTTCCGGGCTAAATGTAAAGATAAAACTAGCACTGTAATTCTTGTTACTGACATCATACACATTAAGGTTACTCCTAGTTTGGTCCTCTGTTATAATGTTCATGTCTTCTTGGTTTGCAACAGTATTTAGTATTTCTTTCATTTGTAAAATTGGTTTGTATATACCTGACAATCTTTTCCTAGTTACTTCTGAAATTAAATCCAACAACAGTAGTTCAGGATAGCCTATCTGCATGAACATTCTTTTTAAATGTTCACATTAATTCAAAAAGTCACTCTCTAATGATCCTAGCTGCTTGAACTAACTGACCTTTGATGACTGACTTTTTTTTTGATAGTAAGGATGTGAACTTGTAAAGTATAAGAATGTGTTAGAATAAGATTCTTTACAGTAGATAGTTGCAGTGTAACAATCTACTTCTTTTTTAATCAGGATGTCTAAATAAGAGATAATAATGTTACTAAAGTAACTTGTAAATTTCAAAAAGTTACTGCTGTTATTGAATAATTCCACTACGTTCATGGCTCTTAATTCAACTCCCTTAAGGATGATAAAAATATCATCTAAAAACGTGTATAATAATGGATAGATTCCATTAAATTGGCGTCAGAGAAGATGTTTTGATGTTCCCAGTGGGCCATAACTAAATTAGCAAAACTAGCACCTACTGGTGAACCCATAGCTATCTCGATTTTTTGTAAAAATATTTTGTTTTCAAATGAAATATAATTATTCTCAAGTATTATAGTAAGAAGTTCTTCTACTATTCTAATATCTGTTGGAAGGGCGTCATATTTACGGATCATAGCTAAAATTGCTTGAATTTCTTCCTTGTGTGGTATTGAGCTATAAAGGTCACATACATCAACTGTTAAAAAAGTGGGTTCACTATTAAATGATAGCTGGTTTGAATCTGCTAAGAATGTCCAAGAGTCAAGGTTGATTTGTCTTTCTTGACTTACATATTTTTTCAAGATGTTATCAACTACTTTCATGCTGGCATATGTAATAGACTGTCTTGCATCTACAAGTGCCCTCATCGGTGGTTCAACTATATTGTGAATCTTAAGTACTCCAAAGATCCGTGGGATCTTTGGAAAAGGCGTTGTTAAATAGTTGTAAGTTTTCAAATCAATAATACCTTCTATAAACATATCATTAAAATAGGAATTGATGTTACGATATGCTATGTGTAGTTTATTGGTGCTGACCTTCAAGTATGTTTGAGTACTTAGTGTTCTCTGCATTTTCTCTTTATAATCATTTTTACTCATAACAACTAAACCTCCACCTTTGGCTGGTTTGATCTAGTAGGTTTGTTTCTTAAATCAAGTAATAACTTGTGTTTATCGAAAGTAGTGTTAGTATAAGTACAATTTCGATTTTTAAATACCTCCCTAATATCTAGTTCACATATTTCATCAAATACAAACAAGGTGGGGTGCAAGGGCGGGTTAAACGTACTAGAGACATACAAATTACTATTTAAACTATTATTGTTACCACACATAATGCTTAAATTGAGTTTCCTCACAAAACATTTAAAGTCCAACAGTACTCTTGCTATGTCTAAATGAGGTGTTGGAACACATGTTAATCCTTTCAAAAGCAAGTCTGCTAATTCTTGGCTAACAGTACTGTTGGAATAGTTATAAACTTTAAAGTCACCTGTTTTGTTGTAAGTGATAGTAAAAGGGCTTTGATTCTGAGCAGCCATAATTTCATTTATCTCTTTTGTTTCTGTTTCACTTTCCCTCGTGTGTTGTATGGGTTCTGTTGGTTTACTGCTCCCTAGTTTTTGTTCTGATTTTTCACCGAGTGAAAATTTTGCCAGTTCTTTTGTGTTACCAATGCATAAGTGTTAAGCCTTTGGTCATTAACGTTGAAATTGTTTCCATCCTTGGATCCTTACTCTTCTCCATTTTCACTAATAATCTAGCCTCTGCTACCAAACAGGCCACTCTCATACAGTACGCAGATGATTCCACCATCATCTGCTCAGCCCACTCCCTACCTGAACTACAAAAGACCACATGGGAAGCCTTTTCCTCAGTTGAAACTTTGCTTTCAGATGCACAATTGGGCCTATATTAAAAAGACAAACGTTTACTTACCCGAACGCATAAATGTCGGCCTGTCTTCATTGAACCATGGAAACAGCGATCGTCCAGAAGTGCGAAAGTGGAAACATCGATTTGTCATGGTTGGCCTTCTGCAGTATAGCTCCGTAAGGTAAGTGTGTGATAGTTATTGACTTTAGGGTTAGGGTGCGGGTTAAGGTAAGTGCATTAATGGTAATGTATGTTAGATTTAGTGTAGGGTTTTGTTAAGTGCATGTGTGTGGATTATTTAGTTTGTTTGGGTTTAGCTTTTTAAGGTAAGTGTGCGATAGTTACGGACCTGAGGGTTAGGGTACGGGTTAAGTGCATACATGGTGATATATGTAAGATTTAGTGTAGGGTTAGAAGTAGGGTTTTGGTTAGTGTATGTATGTGGTTTATTTAGTTTGTTTGTGTAGGTAGTATGTCGCAGGTGGTGGGGTGGGTCAAGTATGACAGTTCGACTTTTTGAATTTCACGGTTTAGGGCGTTCAGTGTATATGCAATTCGATGAAGATGGGTCAGCGTTTAGGTATTTGATGAAGTAAACATTTATCTTTATAATATAGACCCGCACAATTAATACTTAACCCAAACAAAACAAAACTCCTCATCTTCCAACCCACCAAACACAAACTAAACACCCACCAATTTAATATTAAAGTCAATGACAACACCATTATCCCCCCAACAGACCACGCCAAACTACTTGGAGTTGAAACTGACAATAACCTCAAATTTGACATCCACGTTTCATTAACCATAAAAAGTACACAAAAAACTAGGAGCTTTATGCATAAAAAAGCAATTCCTCACCAAAACAGCCAATATTTCAGTTGCAAATAGCCACCTTATCTCCACCCTACTCTACGCCTCTCCAATATTTACCAACCTAAGGCAAAGTGAATTAGGTAAACTTGAAGCTTGCTACAACAAAATAGCAAGGTTTGCCACTGGCGCAAACTACCATAGCCACCACTGCACCTCACGTACTGAACTAGGTTGGCTAGAACTCCCTCACCTCCTTCAATGGTGCCAACTCTCACTCGCCCACAAACTACTAAATCATCCTCTAAAAGTCCCCTCCCTCCAAAATCTACTCCAACCCTATCATATCACCAGAGCACCATGCTCCAGCAACAAAAATCAATTACAGGTAACTAGAACCAGGAACTCTGCTGGAGAAGCTCTCTTCTCCTACTCAATAGCAAAATTATGGAATACCCTTCCTCACACTATAACCTTCTGTGTCATCACACACTAACTTCAAAGCTGCTCTAAAATCTCATCTAAAAGAGCACTGGGCATGCCCCTGTAACAAACCTCTCTAACATCTCTACCCCAATCTCTCTAATCCCTTTCTTCCACCCCTCTAACTACCTCAGATTGCAGCCAAATACATTGCTTGTAAACCTATATCTCAGCTGTAATCTTAGCCACTGTTATTCAATGGTAATAGCTGCTAGCTCAGCTATTAAAATACTTGCTAGTCTTTATGGCACCAATGATATAAGTGTTATACCATTTAACTAAATACTTAATTTCATTTTTGAACTATAACTGTTTAATACTGTTGTTAAACAAAACCTACCTATACTTGTAACTTGTAATTAATTGTTGTTTTCAATTGTTTTTATTGTGGAGCTTTTTTCCCAGGGCCTCCACTGAAAAAGGACCTGTGTCCAGTTGGATTTTCCCAGTCAACTAATGTAAATAATAATAATAATAATAACAATAATAATAATAATAATAATAATCATAATAATAATAGTAATAATAATAAATAACTGAAATATACAACTAAAGGAACTAAACCATCAGCAGATAAATAAAACGCATTGATGGGACAAATTTATATCCCAACATATATCTAGCTCTGGAATAAACTAACACTACATATCAAAGAAAGTAGCTCTTTTGCAACCTTCAAGGTAAACTTAAATAACTGGATGGGCATCAACAAGTTCTCCCTTGATCTATCTTGTCTTACCCGCCATGCGTCTGATGAGAACTTTTGAATATTTTTTTTTTGCTGGACAGGTAGTAGCCTGCAAATTGATTACCTAATACATAGCCATGAAAGTAGGAACAAATGACCCATGAATCTAAGAAAAGACCCCTATACTATCTTGCTCATTTGTGCTAACCCCTAACTGTAACCCTAACCCTAACTGTAACCTTAACCCTAACCCTATACATTACATAACTAAAAACCCTGAATAACACGGTCCCCCTGCCAACTTCATCTCACAGTTGTTAACTAATTGATAGAATATCTGTAAAAAATCAAGTTAAAAGCTAGCATACTTACAAAAAAAAGTCAGTAAAATTGTCCGGCTAACTGTTAACTTAGTTTGAAACAGAAATGAGAAAAACTCAGCTCACCTGAAATAGAATTGAGTAAAAAGTACTGTAAAATCATATTCATTCAAGCCTGCATACTCACAGACCCTGGGAATCCTGTGGTCTGGAATAGCCTCGCTTCGCTCGGGCTCAAGTCAATCGGGTTCGCTCCCCGCCCCACCCTGCCACAAATCTCACCCACCCCCACTAGTGCTAAATTTAAGCCCAATAAACCACTCCCTTCTACAACCTATCACAGATAACCCACACCTCCATACACCACCCCCATACACCACTCCTTCCTGCTACTAATCCTCTGAATTCCCAACCCGCATTCCTTAACCAAGTGCTACATTAACTATCAACATGAGACCAATTATATTCCTCTTAGTAATATTGCTTGGGCCATATCTCCTCACCATCTATGAAACTCAGCCCTATCTTGGCTTTCTCCACCCCTTATCTCAAACCAACACTGCTTCTACCTTGAATAAATCAGACCAACTCCTAGCTTACTACAAACCTGTCTTCTCCACTTTTAACAACCACCAACTAACTAGACCATGGTCCATCTCCGCCAAAACTAGATATTATTATAAAATAATAAGTAAAGCGCTGAAACTAATAATCACTGTACAACTTACTCTGATGAGGGATGGAGACATCCACCCTAACCCTGGAATCACCCTTCCCACAAGCTCCCAGCCCACTACCACTTTCAACATTTGGCCAAATACTAGGTCCCCTAACTCTCTCCTGACTTGACACCTAAACATCAGGAGTATTAACAACAAGGTCCATAATCTTCAAGCCCTCTTAGCAACCTATTCACTTGATATGCTATGGCTTACAGAAACCTGGCTAAAACTAGGAACTAAATATGATGAGGTTATCCTACCAGGGTACAACATACTTAGACAAGATCATAACACTAGGGCAGGTGGAGGAGTAGCAGTTCTGTTTAAAAACACACTAGATGTCACACTAGCCCCACAACCCCCCTTGTTCAGTAATGCAAACATTCTCATTAGCAAACTACAGCTTAACAAAATTAAATCTATATTCATCACCTGCATTTATATCCCCTCAGGCAACAATGCAAATACCCTAGAAGACTTCCTCTAATGGCTTTCCAACACATACCCCCATGAAACAATGGTGTTAGGAGGCATTAATATTGACTGAAACAGTTGTTCCTCTGAATCTCCCACCACCCACATAAACCTTCATGGCTATACCAAACTCATATCCTCACCCAAAAGAATAAATAAATCCAACTACAAAGGTAGTATCCTGGACTGGATTCGTATCAACAATCACCCATACCTGTATAATGCAGGTACCCTTCCAGATGATATAAGTGACCGCCTACTCACTTACATCATTAAGCATAAAGTAGATCACCACCACCAAGTTCTCTATAAATCTATCAGAAACAATAAGAACTTTAACTCCACTGACTTTCAGAATGAACTCAAAGCATGCAATTGGGCCATCCTAAAAGATCTTCCACTGGATGATGCTGTAGCCTATTTTAATTCTAAATTCCTCACCATTCTAGATCCCCATGCCTCTATCTGCACCCTCAGAGCCAAAACTAAGACTGCCCCCTGGCTCTCTAAAGTAACCAAAAGCAAAATCAAAGCAAGAAACAAAGCATGGGACAAATGGCGCACCTCCAAAGACCCACTTGACCATATTAAATTCCAACAACTAAAGAATGATACCAAGAAAGCCACATTGTTAGACAAATGGCGCACCTCCAAAGACCCACTCAACCATATTAAATTCTGACAACTAAGGAATGATACCAAGAAAGCCACATTGTTAGACAAAAAAAACTGTATCAACACCTTCAGCAAAAACACCAGAACAAACCTGGGCAAGAATAACCAAACTGCTTCACCCCAGCCAAACCCCCACCCCACCCCTTCAGCTTGTAACCTAAAAACCCCATCAGAAACTGCAAACATCATTAACAATTTCTTTACCAAAACCATCCAATCACTAGCTAGTCAACTACCCCCCACCCCCACCAGCTCCTTTCAGAATTCCTCCACAACCACTATCCCACTCCCTTTTAACTTCCAGCCTGTATCTACTTCTACCATCCGATCTCTAATTAACAAACTAAAGCCCACTACCTTAGCAGCTGATCTCCTCCCACTAGAATATCTACGGAAAGGAACAGATGCCATTGCATACCCTGTTTTGATTAAAATAAACCACACCTTGTCTGGAACCACTATTTCCTCTCTCTCTGGAAGGTTTCCCATGTTATTCCCCTTCATAAAGGAGGAAATTCTTTAGACCTCTCAAACTACAGACTAATAGCCATACTATCACCGCTGGCCAAAATTATGGAAAAATGTGTCCACAACCAAT